>NW_024087451.1:0-125338 GCF_009730915.1 Dioscorea cayenensis subsp. rotundata | reverse complement strand
TTTTGACCGCATAAAACAGCAGCTTAACCACTCGTTATTATTACGATCGTAGGTCACAACATGAATATTATGCCTGTTTTATACGCATATTTCCCGTCCTTTAACAGCAACTTCCTGGAGAACAATAACCAACATACAACGTACTTAAAAATATAAACACATAAATGCCCGCGGCGGGAAAGAGATCGGAGTCTTGAAAACATCCCAGAATAAAAGAACAACAGAAAATCAGCCTCTAACTTGCGGCCATGTACCACCCACCCTGAGAGCCGCCTGCCTTCCAGCCGAACCCTGTTGTGCTGTTCCCAGGAGGTTCCCCGCGCCGACACTGCGCGGGAAGAGGCGACGCTATTCAGAGTGCCCTCAACGATGAAGACTCACTGACTTGAGTGGAACACTACGCAGACACGTGACCGCTTTGATCAGGCTGCTGATATTAAAATGACCAAAGAGCCGGGCTCACCATCAAGGCGGTTGACGCATGGTTTGGGGGCCCTGAGTGGGAATTGAATTTGTCAAAGAGTGATAGGTTATCGGTTACTTGATGGTTTCTCGCAAGTTCTTCAGTGCTTATCTGGAAAAATAGAGTCCCCAAATTTTAACTTTTGCCGGGCCCTTTGACAACATCGCATGTTCAGTCCTTTTATATTTTATATTGTCCCCGCCAGATGATTTTGTTTAATCCGAACCATTCCTGTGCCTGAGCCGGGCTGCCCACTGCCGGTGGCGCGGTCATCAGACTGCAACCGTTTCGGTGTCTCACCTTCTCCACCTCAGGCCTGCGGGTCATGTTCCACCACATTGCCCCATTACGATCCCTCTTGCCAGCATGTAAAACTGATTTCTATCTCGTTCGCCCGTCGCCCGTCCGCCCCGCGCACACACAGCCGCAAAGATCCGTCCTTGAGCCACACTGTCCAGAGATCTTTATATTATTATCTTATTTTTTGTCATTCATCGTCCATTTGAGGATCAAAGAGCCTTTTGTTGAACATTGCAGTGCCTGACATGTTTACACCATTGTGAACAGCAGGAAGGGTGAAAGACCATTTGACTGGGACATTGAAGAACAATACCTCGAGCTGGTCGAGTTAATTACCCCAGATGAGAAGATACCAAAGATGACGAACACGCACGTCATTAACAAATGTGGCTTGCCGTTAGAGATCAACATAACAGCTTCAACATGTCATCGTAAATATCATATATCTTATTCTTCATTCATTACGCGATAACCGTTGTCTTTCATTCGACGCCACGGCACATGACACGGCAGCCTGATTACGCTGGTTTTGCTCACCGGGAGCCCGCCCGCAGCACAGCCTGCGCCCAGGATTTGCTTTGCTCAGGCATTTGCCCCTGGCCATCTGTTGAACCACCCGTTTTCATGTTCACTGACGTTATCGCCAAACATGATGGAGGACCTTAATATTCGTCAACCTCGTTTATTATGATTGACGTTTGAAGATGGCGACGCATTGCAGATTTTAGTTAACAAACGCAATTTTAACCGTTCTTAAAACGATAGAGATAGAGCAACATGTGTCGATAAAGAAACAACGGCGAGTCCTCCCCACGTTTATTGTACAACATTGCCGGTGGGGTATCATCGGATTGCTGATATTGTTTTAAATTCCAGCCTCAGCAGTTGCTGCTTCCTGATCAACGCAGTCATTGCCTGATTATTTTCCGCAGACGTGAGCAATCACAGTTCAAGATTTATGTTCAGGAAACACAGTCAGTCGATGAGGCCACGTCGCTCGACACATATCGTTATTTGTTCACGGTGCAGTTATTGCGTTGAATCAGCTTCCATTTCAGCTCATTGCGATCAATCTCCCGACAAAATGAATTGAGCTCCATTATCTTCCGACACCATTAATTCAACGGTTAACATTGTCGGAGGACCCACTGCGGCCTCGGATTCTCCGCCCATGTTTGAGCCAGGGTGAACAATGGAAGAAGATGGAGCTCAATTCATTGGCGGGGTCGTGCCCCTGCTCAGATTGGAGCCAGAGTGCAAGCAATGGGGGAAGAAAAGATCGTCATTTGCGTACAAATAACCCACGTGGACAAATGTGGTACTGATGTGGTAGCATCCCAGTGGCGTGGCACCAGTCGACCGTGTTGTGTTTCCAGAGATTACCGTGTCTTGATGTGAATGTGGTTACTCGCGTGTCGCCTGCGCTGAGAAATGAAAATCAAATAGTAACCGTTTTGATCCAAATTGAAACTTGGTAACCTTAAAGAAACAAGTCCAAAACTTAGTAACCTATCAAAAATTTAATCCGATGATGCCCCCACCGCATGTGTGTCTACGTTGGTTTAATCAAACCAGGGAGGTTTCGCTCTAAAGGCTGAACATCATTGACAATCTCTCGACGACATGTCAGTCCACTCTATCTCTATCACTCTTTTAAGAATCGAAAGTTAAAAATTACGATGTTTGACCCATTTGAAGTCACATCTAATGCATCCTTAAAGTCTTTTCGATCTTCAAAACTACGATCAATCATAGTAAAAACTCGAGTTTCCGAATCTTTGACGATTACACGTATTGTTAAAGGGTCCTCCATGTAACTACTCAAGGTAGCATTATCAATGTTTCCTCGTATGATGAGCAAATTGTTAGTTCAATAACAAATGAAACGCTTTTAAAATTGAATGCTTACTACCAAAATCTTAACAAAAAGCACATCTAAACCGCAAAACCGAAAACTAATCAAGTAATCTAACGTGAATAAATGCGAAACATTTCAATGAGCAAAAACAGATAATGAACACCGTGATCGTATGTGTACACCATTAACATCGAATAGAAAGACAACAGTTATCTTCAGTAAGCGCAGATATAAAAATGAAAGAATAAAAAGATATATGATATTTACGATGGCCTTGATGACCCGAGAGCTCTCGTGTTACTATTTATAGTCTCCCTAACAACATATCAACCACATTTATTTTTGAATAACGGTGAATGTTGCACATTGTTTCTGAAGTCATCTTTGGAAACTAATGGAAAGCCATTGTCTTCTGCTCATCTAGAATTATATAATTAACTCCTCGATCGAAGACAGCTTCAAAGGTGCCAATCGTACATATTTCTTCCAATAATAATCCGTACCCAATCAAGGTAGTTAAATCTAACACACAACCCTCTTCCTTATATTTCAATAGTGTAAAACATGTCCATTAAGGCTAATCATGACAGAAACACAAAAACCTTTGGTCATAAATGACAACTCGAACATGGTGGTTAATAAAATAAGATAATAATATAAAACAAAATCTCTAGAGACGATATCAGTTGATGTATGGTATGCTCAAGATGATGCTTTTGCGCTGGGTAATCGTTGCAGCTGGAGAGCTTTTTGACGGAGAGACGGTGACGAGAACGCAAGATAGAAATAGTTTTTACATACCATGGCAAAAGAGGATCAATAATGGAAACAATATGAACAAGAACACCAGTTTCTCCACCAAGACACAAGTAGAAGAAGAGTGAAACTTCCAAAGCAAGTTTGCAGTACAATGACCATACCATGATGTGACTTGGCCCCATTATTCCCTCCAAACTTTTTTAAGGGTAGTTTTGGGATTAAACAAAATCATCACAGCTTGAGATGATGGAAGGGACGAATAAATACTAAAAATATAAAAAAAAGGACTGAACATGCATTAATTTTGTCAAAAAGACTTGACAGAAAGTTTAAAAAATTTTAGGGACTTAAAAATATTTTTCCCCGGATAATAATACTAAGCACTGAAAGGCTTACATAAGAAACCATCAAGGACATACAAAGCACTGATAACCTTATCCTCTTTTGACAAAATTCAAAGATTCCCCTTTCCCTGGTTTTGGAACCATGCGTCCGTACATAGCATCATCTTAGTGGATGTTGCTCAGCTTTCTCTCTTTAATTCATTTTTAACTAAAAATTCAGCAACTCCAAACCCTGATCCTGACCCTAAAAAGTTGTCCGACATCATGGTGGTTTCTGCATGCAAGTGATGTTTCCACTCCCATTCTTTTTCTTTTTACCTCTAAGTGCTCAATGGAATCTTTCATAATTTGAGGCACTCATGAATAGCTCATCACTCTTCCATCTTTAAATATCAAAGCCAAGCTTTGGGAACTCTCCACAGAACAAACACAACATGGTTATTCCCAAAGTTCAGCTAGGAAGGCAAGGGCTTGAGGTGCAAGAAACTCTATACATTCTTCCAACTTCTTCTTCTTATAACTCTCAAAATTGTGATTCGAAATTATACAGCATAAGTTATTTAATTTTCTATTTTTGGTCTTTATTCTAGGATGTTTTGTTTTTAAAGTTTCAGATCTCTTTTTGATTTACATATAGACATTTATGTGTTTATATTTTTTTAAGTACGTTTGTATATTGGATTATTGTTTTTATATAATTGTCTTTAGGAATGGGTTATTTATTAAAAGAACTATGAATATGTAATTATAAAACAAAACATAATATTATTCATGTTGTATTTTACAGTCATGGTAAGCAGCAAAGTGGTTAAAAACAGCTTGACTTTTTATGCTAGAGATCAAGGGTTCCCAATGAATAATTGGATATAATAATAAAAGTGTATCAGTATTTTTGATGAGCTTGATCCATATTACAACAGAGATCATATTATATTCCTTTTTCATTGTTGATGCAAGGAAGTTATATGGCTCAAAAACAGCTATATATATTTAATTTTTGACCAAGTTCTTTGTTAATACAATTACTCTTTAAAATGTAGGTGTCGAAATTGGGATTTGGGTGCATGAGCCTTTCGGGCATATATAATTCTCCATTAAAAGATGAAGATGGAGTGAACATCATCAAGCATGCCTTTGACATGGGTGTTACTTTCTGATACTCTGATGCTTATGGACCCCATTCAAATGAGCTCCTCCTTGGAAAGGTTTCCGTCTTGCCCTCTCTCTATCAAGACTAATTAGCTTAGTTTTTTTTCCTTCTTTCTTTATATACTATCAAGACTAATTAGCTTAGTTTTTTTTCCTTCTTTCTTTATATATATATATATATATATATATATATGAAATTCATGTAAAATAGTTGTTAGGTAATTTATATTATAATAAACTATATAATATTGATGAAAATTTATTTTTGATTAACGAGCTATGCATATTTTTCACTGACCCAATAACAGATGTGGCAATTTAAGTATCAAATGGTAATTATTTATCAAACTATGATATTATAAAAATTATTTCTAAGAGCTACTTTTAAAATCTAAATCATGAACATTAGGTCATGATAATTATCATTTCGATTAATTAATTAATTAAAATTGAAATGCTCATAATGCGTCTTCTCTTCTCTTGTCAAGCGCTTGAACTTTTCTTATGATTCACAAGGAAAAATATTAAAAAAAAATGTAGAATTAATTTTTTTTTTTTTAAATTTTACTTATTTTAGAATTCATTTGAGTTATTATTTAATTTTAATTTTTTTAAAATAATTTTTTTGAACGAGAAATATAAAAATATTATTTTTATTACTTTATTATCACTTTAATTTCCACCTTTTTTTTTTATGGAAAGAGCCAAAAAGGCTAATAATTTCCACCTATTTTGAAGCAAACAAACTTAGTATTGCAGGCGTTGAAAGAAATACCACGTGAAAGAATACAAGTAGCAACAAAGTTTGGAGTGATGCATGCAGCAACAAGTGGAATAGTAGTGAAAGGCGCACCAGATTATGTGCGCACATGTTGCCTTGCTAGTCTTCAACGTTTGGGTGTTGACTATATTGATCTTTATTACCAGCATCGAGTGGATCAAACAATCCCCATTGAGCATACCGTTGAGTATTCCACTCTCTTTGAGCCCTATTTATTTGTTTATTTATTCTTTGAATTCTTATGTGTATACCTATTTAAATAAATTATATGTATTAAAAGAAAAAGGTAAAAAAGCTAAATGTTTCCTTGCCCTTATGTTAATTTTTATTTTGGTCATCCATTTCTATAAAATTATGATTTGAACATCTACTTTTATTTTTTTTATAATTTAGTCATCGAATATATACTGACTATAACAAGTGGCATCTTAGGTGATACTTAGTTCCTCATAGATAATATATGAGTTAATATGTAACATGTGTGATCGTCATTAACGACGTATGTTTGAATGACCAAATTATAATTAAATTTAAAAGTAAGGGATATAAAAGATGTGACTTAATTATTTAACTTTCATACAACCAAAACTCCTAATTAGAAATTAAAAATTAAATAAAATTCACCACTCAAGATTTGATTACTTAACTTTTAATATAACTAGAATAATTAGATGGATAAATCTCATTCTACTTGGTTAACATTAATTTCAACTTGGTGGATAAATTTTCTGTTAATAAAATCTTATGCAAAAATGCATGGATGGTATTAGAATATATTTACTATTTAAGTTTGTAATAATTAGAGTTATATAACGAGCACATATGAACTAATAGTTGGTCATTATGATCTTGATCTATTATTTAACATAGTATCATAAGCCTTATACCTGGGTAAAACCCCCTTTTTAAAGACGGATTCACAATGGAATGATAAAAAAAATAAAAAATAAAAAAATAAGAGAGAAAATATTTATAAACTCTTCATGTCAGTTTTACTCTTAATTATATAAACTTCTTTATCATTTAATATAGAATATTACCTTAATAATATTATTAATGTACAAAATAACTTAAATAATGATATAACTCAATATATTGCTATAGCACTAATAATAAATTATTAAATATCAATTCACCAAATCATTGCTTAAAGATTAGGCCACACAACTTTAATTAATTAATTAATTAATTAATATTGAATGTAACTCTTATTATTAGGTCAGGGAGATGAAGAAGTTGGTGGAAGAGGGGAAGGTGAAGTACATAGGACTATGTGAAGCAAGCCCTGATACAATTAGACGTGCTCATGCTGTGCATCCAATTACAGCATTGCAAGTTGAGTGGTCTCTTTGGACCAGGGACATTGAAGATGAAATACTTCCACTTTGCAGGTTTGACACTGCCAGAACCTATAGATATTATTTGTTTTCACAACCTATTATTATTATTATTATTATTATTATTATTATTATTATTGATGATGATGATGATGATGAGTATGATCCACAAGATCAAATTCTTGACATTTGAGTGGAAGGAAAGAAGGGTAGGAAATACTAGATCTCCTATTCTATGGGTGACCACTATTTTAATTATTTTTAAATTTTTTATTTCATTGTTGTTATTCGTTAAAAATAAAATCTATAATCTAATCAATAAAATGTAAAAAACAAATTGAGTTAATGTATACTTGCCATGTATAATTAATAGATATGGGTAATACGGAAACATTGGTTTAATTAAGAAGAATTCAATTATTTTTGTTCTTTGTTGAATTAGAATTAAAAAAAAATGTATTACTAATAAATTGGTTAATATTAATTAACGAATGGTTATATCAATAAAATTAGTTATATCATAAAAAGAAGAGATATTTTGGATTTATTTTCCTATCGAAAATTGTCCTTATTTGAAATAACTTTCATAAAATTTCTTTTGGTTCACATTTAAAGGAAAAATATTATGAAATATTGGTTTTGTAATATTCCAATGATCTATTATATGTTAAGTTGTAGGATAATAATAGCATTGCAATAAATACCAATAAAATAAAAGTTGTACAATACATATATAATGCAATTAAAAGCTAATAAAAATTATTTGAAGGGTAATATAAATCTATATATTACATTTTTTCATGCAGAGAGCTTGGAATAGGTTTGGTTCCATATAGTCCACTTGGGCGTGGTTTCTTTGCAGGGAAAGCAGTGGTAGAAAGCATCCCTTCAAATAGTTTTTTGGTATGTAATTAATTTTAGCATGAAACTAACTTGATTTTGTGTACTTTAATTTAATTTTTTTATTGTTATACTTTTGAAATATTTAATATATTCGGAAATAAAATATAGATAAACCACGTCCTCCCTCCGTTTCTAAGATGTAATTTTCTTGCACTTAATTTTTATTAAAAAATTTCTAATTTACAGTTCTCTTTTGATATTTTACACCAATTAATCTCAATCAGAACAAAATTTTAATATATTGGGAGAGGTGGCTAGTCCTATAACTCTCGTCATTGCATGGCAACATTTTGGCAATGTTAAAGTGTTTTTTTAATGCCAACGACCTTCGGGTCTATTGGTACATGGGTCGCCGATAGAGCTCTCACCGAGTGGTGAGAGTTCGATTCTCGGCTGAGGGCACATTTCTGGGAGTTGTGAATAGTGGTTGTGTACGGGTGGTTCCAGTGCCCACGTGAGCGCGGCCCTGTCCCCACTTGTTCCACCGAGGCTTGTGTACACCCTTGGGGTCTCTAGTGGGTTCGCCCCGCTCTTCTTCCTCCAAAGTGTTTTTTTAATGTGCATTTGAGTGATGAACTTCATTTTCACATAAATTATAAATTTTTCTATTTTTTTTATCTATATTTTATTTTTCAACATAGTATTACAGCCAAAGAACACACTTACACTAATTAGAGTTCTTCTAACCTTGCTTTGCTATTTTTATTTCAACATAATATAGTCTATGTAGATCTCTTCTTTTACCATTAATACTAATCTAAATATAAATATAAAAAATAATATTGATTATTATTAATTTATATAATTTTTAGGTTCATCATCCAAGGTTTCAAGGAGAAAACCTAGTGAAGAATAAGGTTTTGTATGAAAGAGTGGCAAATTTGGCTTCTAAGCATAACTGTTCTCCCCCTCAACTAGCCCTTGCATGGCTTCTTCATCAAGGTCATGATGTCATCCCCATACCAGGTTGGTTTCTTATAATATAATCATGTGTTTAATTAATTAATTAATTGAGATGGATGAAAAATAAAGTTTATTGATTATTTATTACTTTCACAAAATATTATTATATAAATATATTATTCATGAAATACTTTTTAAATATATTTTTTTCCCTTTGTGTTTTAAGGAACAACCAAAGTACACAATCTTGAAGACAATGTAGGGTCTCTAAATGTAAAACTAAGTGAAGAGGACTTGAAGGAGATTTCAGATGCAGTGTGTATTGAAGATGTTGCAGGCCCTAGAACTTATGGACATGTTGAATCACACTCTTGGAAGTATGCAAACACCCCACAGATCGACTAGTTTGTAAAATGACGTTTCTACCCTTGATTGACAAGTTTGTAAAATTCTTAGAATACTTTAATGTTCTTTCATAAGCCAAAATGGAAAGCTAGAAATTGAACTTATACAAATAGTATATCATGCATGTTGTATTTATTTATAATGTATTTATGCATGTTTGTAAACTTTTATTGAATGCATGAAAAGGAAAAATATGGTTATATATATATATATATATATATATTATTAGACATGAGATGTCACCAAAGTTTTAAGTATTATTGGGAGCCTCTTCTTCATCTTCACTGTTGGAAAGGTGATGATCATATCCTCCTCAGTCCTCAGCCACCCAACTGTGCATTCACGAATACATAATATCAAAATTTATCATATTTGATATTTACACACCATGATATTTTTATAAATTTAAAAAAAAATCTCTAGTGTAAAGTAATTTTAAAATTAATATAATCAAGTCAAGTTATAATTTTTTAATATTTTTGCAATAAATAATTATAAAATTTGATTTCTCAGCTAATTATAAGATAAACATATTTACTAAAAATATTTAAAAAAAAAATATGCACCTGAAAGTAGTAAGAAAGTGATGGAGAAAAATGGCTGCTTCCAATCTTGAAAGGTCTTGACCAGGGCATAACCTTTGCCCACCACCAAATGGTGTGAAGTTGTCTTGATTGCTTCCCTTAATCTTCTGGATTATATATATATATATATATATCAAATGATAAAAGCCTAATTTTTTTTTATTGTCAAGTGTTCTGTTTGAATTTGAAAAAATACTTTTGAAAAATATCTTGAATTGTCTACTTTACCTCAAAAATACATTGTGATTGTGTATAAATGCTAAAAGAATTTGAAAAAATAAAATTGCCATATGTATGCATGGACTTATGGTATATCATCATAATAGTATAATACAAGATTAATAATATAATTATATTTTATTATTTAAAATGAAAAGAAATAGTTTTAAGTTCAATTTTGATGTACTAATATAAATATACTTGCCATCTCCAAGGGTCAAATTGGAAAGGTTTCTCATAGTTGTCTTGGTCCAAATGAATTGATGAAAAGCATGCCATGATGCACCAATCTTTAGGAATTAGATATCCTACAAATAAATATATAAATAAATAAATAAATAAATAAATAAATAAAGAAGTTCAAGTTACAGCATAGAGTATATATATTACCAAATTAATTAAACATACCTTTAATCTCCACATCTGTTAAAGCTTTCCTCCATGCTCCCATGATGATATTTCCCATCCTTAAAGTCTCACTAATCACCTACATCCCAACCAAAACTCTTTTACAAATTTAATTAAATACTATTTTTGGAACACAAAAAATAGCAACATTATTAAAATTTTGTCAAAATCTCAATTTTTGAATTCAATGTAGACATTTAAAATCAATTCTATTTCCTCCTTAATTTGGATATCCAAAACTCCAAATCCTATAAATCAAACATTCTATATATATATATATATATATCAGTGTAAGATGATTACGTTTTGAGTGAAAGACAAAGACATATAATCTTTCCAAGAATAAGATTCTCCGGAATATCTTTTGCTTCATTTTGAGCTCCATATTCTCTTCCTATAACCATAATGATCAAATTAATAAATATTAAAATAAAGAAATAAATAGTAAAGCTCATGTGTATACATACCTTTAATTGATTTAAAGAAGGGGAATCACCAAGGAACTTAAGAGCAAGTGTTATGAGCATTGGCACTGAATCCTCTCCTGGTATCATCATCTCAGTTATGTTACTACAAATGAAGTCAATGGTGATGTTTTGATCATCATCATCATCATCATCTTTCATTTGTTTCAATAACACATCAACCACATCATTGAGTTCACCATTTTCATCACCATTATTGCACTTGATCATCTTTTCTTCAATGATCTTCTCTATGAGCTTCATTATTCTTTGCTTTGCCTAAAAAAGCATGTTCATGAAATATATGTCAAACAATTTGTGCTGATATTATGAGAGTTCTAATAAAAGCTCATCTTTTAAGGTTTAAAATATATTAATTTTTTAATAGAGTTATATTTAGATTGCAAGAATTTTTTTTCTTAGTCAAAATATTATGGTCAATTAACCAAGCTTTACTAAATGCAATGAGTTAAAATAAAAAAATAAAAATAAAGGTGACATAAGATAGTTTACTCCAAATAGAATGAATTTAATTATATTAAAAAAATAAAAATAATCCATATTAAAGTTCTTCCAAATTTAATTCTTTCATTCCAAAATTAAATTTTAAATACTCATAATTTGATTTTGTAATCAAGCTACAAGACACACATAATTTTTAGTACTATATCCAACTCATGAAGTGAACAATATACCTATTGATTTGGAGAAAAATGGAGACTTGGGTAAGTGTTTTATAAATGTATAAGTTACCTATAAGGCCTTACAAAAGACCTTACAAAAGACCTTACAGGTAGTACTTACCGATGTAAGTTACCTATAAGGCATATGACCTTTTCATTTCAAGGATCTTATGACCTATTTTTTACACTTGAAAATTGCCCATAAAGGGTTAGATATAAAAGGATATACTAAGGTTTTTTAGGGGAAACTTTTGATGGCCGAGTAAAGGGAATAAAGGGAAGACTTTCAGGGGTATTCTCTGGGCAATACAAGCAAGATCCAAGCATCACCAAGGATTTAGGGCATCAAGTAAGCCGTTGAGAGGCATTCTCGATAGTGTTCGTGGAAGACTCGTGGCTCGTGATGGTTTGTCATCAATCTAGGATGGGGAAGCTTGAAGGAGTTTTGATGTCTTCTATTACTTTTTATTGTCTCCCTTGGATTGGTGTTTGGGCATCAGGTAGAACCTAGGGTTCATTCTTAAAAGACTTGGTTGTGGGCCTTTAATCTTTCATCAATTTTTATAATGTATTTTTACAATTTTTGAATTCAATTATGTGTTTTGATTATCTTGTAGTCCATTGTAGTGATAGACTAGAATTTAATGTTTGATATATGTGAGTGACAATTGAGAGGTACACTATGTATAGGCATATTATAATTGAAGGAAGACATGAGCCCGCCTAGAAGTAGGGCACTTCGGGGTCGAATTTCCAAACCCTATGTTTCTTCCGAGTGAGTTAAGATTAGTGTTCTTATTGTAAATGCAAGTGTAGGGAGTTTGAAGAGGAGATTTTGATAGTGGTGTCAAACGGCCCGGGCCACTGCGGCCCACGCACTATGCGTGCTCAAGCCGGCACGACCCGTCTAGAAATCGTGCCTGGCCGGCACGGCCATCCAACCACCAAGGTCGGCCCAGCACGTGGCCCGGCCCGGTTATATTATATTTATATTTTTTAATTTAAACCTCAAAAATATAAAAAAAAAATACCCTAAAATTGCTAAAAAAATATTAAAAAATATCAGAAAATTCAAAAACATAGAACTAAAAGCCTTATTGATTAAAAAAACAAAAAATATACCAAAAAATATTTTTTTTAAAAAAAAAAGAAAAAACTTGCATTTGACATGCCGGGCCATGTTGGCCCGAAGCGGGCCACGGGCCGTGCTGCCCCGCGGGCTGCAAACCCCTAGCCCAGCACGGCCCGGGGTTTGGGCCATGCCTGGCCTGGGCATGGTCCTGTAGTACTGTGCTTAGGCCAAGCACAGCCCAACTCGTGCCGGGATGCGCCGGTCCCGGGCCGGCACGGCCCATTTGACACCACTAGATTTTGATCTCTCTTCATATAGGATTAGGGTTAATTGCTTCGAGAGAAGGATTAACTACTCCATCAATCAATGTTAATCTTTAGAAAGTGTTCACTAAGTGCACGATCGTAGGATAGCTGGTATCAGCCGTATGGACCGGTTATTGCTTGTCTTGAGAAAGAAGATAATGTGTTTCAAGAACCCTCTTAGTTCATTCGAATTGTAATTAACCAGTTCAACCTTGTCCAATACTTCATTATTAAGCCAGGGGGAAGTCTATGCCCGTACACCTTCACCCCACGCTTGATTGCCTTCTTAGCTAGTACCTCGATTAGTTTCCTTTATTTTAGTGTTCTTTCTTCAGTCCAACACAACGCTTGCTTTGTAGGCTAGATAATAGGGTGAATGGCTAGTACTAGTTCTCCTTAATTTGTCGTGGGATTGACAACTTTGCAGTCATTGCACACTATACTATTTGATCGCCACATGCACTTGCATTTAGTTTAATGGTGACATTAGTCTCCATAAAAGAGATAAAAAAAAAAATTCTAAGACATGTTAAAGCATGAAAAATTTTCAAGTTTGTGGGAATTTAAGAGCAGCTTCATATAAAAGTTTCAGTAATAATGGCATTGGAATTTATGTATACCTTCAAAGACGTGTGTAAGGTTGTCCCAGGAAGTTTAATTGGAAGACATATTAAACCTTTAATGAATTCTTTAAATTATTTCTCCAACAACTTGAAGTCCTCACCAGGGCCAAGACCCAACAACACTATAATCAATGCTTGAAAAGTGATCTGATAATTTCATGACTAAATGTTAATCAAACTTTTAATTTGATTATATAATATAACAATAAACAATTAGCATACGTATATATAATCAAATGGCATCTTCATTATTACTACTAGTGCATTTGTCAAAAACAGAGCATTTGTTAAATATATTGATATGATCTATATGTGTTTAATTCTTTGTAACGTTAGTAATAAGTTAAAACAGATAATTTTATTGTATTGTCCAAAATTTGTAAGAGATATCTTGAGGTCCAATTTATCAGATTAAATAAATACACTTAAATTTGAATGAACTCGATTGACTAACAATAGTTATTAACATTGATAATAAGCCAATACTAATTATATATATCATAATGCTGTATATATCATAATGCCAATCTTACTTAGTTGTCTACTAGAGATAAAAATTTCAATGACAGTTTTTGTTTTAACTAACCAAAGGGCAGAAAAATCTTTTTATTTTTTATTTTTATCTATCTAATATTTTTTATGAATCTAAACAGAGGAGTACTCATAGACTAGGATACGAGAGAAGGAATAATAATCTTTAATGATACAAAACTAACACAAGAAAAAAAGATATATATATATATATATATATATATATATACATATTTAAATGATGTACCTCTTTGGCTTCATTTTGCATATAAATTTGTTGGGCATCACTCCATGTGATGAAAGACAAGCGCAGGAGGTTCTCAAGGTCTCTTGTGATGATCTCTTTCAAAGAAGAGGACTTTAAAAAGGCACCAACAAGACCATGCACTCTCTTGTGAAGATTTCCATTAATTTGGAGTATTGAAGACTTGCCTAACAACTCAATTATAGACCTTATATAGAAAGGTATGAAAGTCCTTCCATCATTTTGTAACACCACCTTGTTCACCTCTGAATCACTAGAGATTATGATTGGCCTCCCTAATATGTGTGTCTTGAAAACCTTTCCATATCTGAAATTAAATTAAAAAAAGTTTTTTTAGGGAAAAAATGTTCAAGAATATCAATATGTAAGAAGTTTGCATTAATATATATATAAAAAAAATCTCAAATGGTTAAGAAAATTAAGTCTTTTTTCCTTAACAAGTTTCTAAATGGCAAACCTAAATGTTATCTTATTGATAATAACGTCATTGATGAGAATAATGACATTGATGAATGATGATGACTTTGATACAGGACTACTAACATGTGCTAACTATATATGACACCAAAAATCGCCCAAGCAGAAAGTGCATTAATATAAATACAACAATATAAGAGCAAGCAATACAAAAGTGTGTCAACTACATTACAAAACGAGTCCTAGTACTTTTTTGGCTTTGGTTTATCACATAAGCGGTTTTCTTATAATTACCCAAATATGTATGTTAGACTAATTGAAAATCTTTTTATATATGAAATATAATTAATAATTATTTTAAAAACCTTTAGAAAAAAGTTTCTTATTGTAAATTGAAATTAAAATTATTGAACAATATAGTCATTGATAAAGGGTTTGCAAAAGCTTTTGAAAGATTTAATATTTTTAGATTAATTTATGTAATTAAACAAAAATAATCCTTATAAGTTGGTTCTTTTTGTCTAATGTCATAGGCTGTAATCAACTTAATTAGAGGATCCTGTGATATAGAAATAAAATTTGAGTTCACAATAAATATAATTACCTAAGAAAGAATTAATTAGAAAAACCTACCATAGTTGTTTTGTTCTCAAAACAAGATCTCAAAATAGACAATATCTAATTTTGTAGGAAAATATAAATAAAAAATAAAATATATTTTTGAAGAAAAAAAAGATTCAAACCAAATTAGAATCGAACAAAACATTTCTTCCCAACTAAGAATGAAAACATCATCAAATCCATTTCGAAAATTATGACGAAAAATGATTCAACAAAACAAACACAGAATGAGAAACTCTTAACAATAAACATCATCATAAGAAACCTTCATGTTAGTCAAAAACTATACCACCATTGGCTCACCAACTCCTCTCACAAAACCATTAGCCTTAACATGATTAAAAAAAAATTAGAAGTTGTAAAAATGCCAAGAAATGGAGACTGAGGTTGGTGAAAGAATTGCCTATAAAAAGGCAATGGTGGAAGCTCATTCATCACAGCCTAAGTGAATGAGTGTGAGAGTGAAAAAGTGAGAGTAATATTTTTTTTTTAAAAAGTTGATATTTCTCCTAGTATAAGAAAGAATAGTGGTTTTCTTTTTGTAACTCCTAAAATTTTTCTACTTAGTAATTTTTTTTATAATTGCTCGTGGTTTTAACCCTAATTTTTAGTGGCTTTCCATGCAATATTTGTGTGTCATTTATTTTTTTAGGATTTTTTTCTTATTTTGCTTTGTTGTGATCCTGCTTTATTTGATCCTACATTTTTATAACAAGTGGTTTCAGAACTAGATTTGGATGTGTATATCTACTTATCATATGTTTTGTGGCTGCCACTATAAGTGGATCATCAACATCAGAAAATAAGTTAGACTATTATTCATCCCATTGAAAGAATCGATTCATCGCTTTTGAAGAGAATTTGTAATAGAAACAATGAGCGTCAAACATACAAGATTGAAAAATTCAAATGGGAGTAATTTCTCATTGTAGAAGTCAAGATAAAAGGCAACCCGAGGAAGGATAATTATTTAGCGGCCATTTGTGAAAGGTCAGTTGAGGTCAAAGATGACAAGTGGAATGAGATGGATGGGAACGCTATTGCCAATCTTCATCTGGAGCTTGCTGATGGAGTTCTACCAAGTATAACAGAGGAAAGAAGGCGGTGAAGGAGATATGAGATTACCCGATCACTAAGTTTAGTACGAGGTCAAGTCACTCCATAACAAGGGTTTTTAAGAGGAAGCTATACTTTCGTGATGTCACAATGATGAAGCACTTGAACAATCGGGAGGCCTTGGCTAGGGTGATGAGAGGAAGATCAGCAGAGCGTGGCCTCGGTCACGAGCTACAATCATGGGCGATCAAAGTCAAGGAGTAAGAAGACTTTCAAGTGCTACCTATCGTGACAGAAGGGTTACTTGAAGAAGGATTATTGGAGTATAAATAAGAAAGATTCCAATCCTCAAGGAAATGTTGCAAACATTTTAGATGATGGAGATGCCATGGTGTGTGAAGCAGCAATGACAACATGGAAAAGATTTGCTGATGTGTGGCTTCTTGATTCATCAACCATGTTTCAAATGACATCTCGAAGAGAATGGTTCCATTGTTATAAACCTATCTTTGGGGGATCTGTGTACAACTGTAATGATCAAGCCCTGAAAATTGTTGGTATTGCCACCATCAAACTGAAGATGTATGATGGCACGGTTCGCACCATTCAATAAGTTTGACATGTGGAGGGTCTGAAGAAGAATTTATTGTCTATATGGAAACTTGATGATCTTGGTTGCAAAATTGAAGTCCAGAACAAGATTATGAAGGGAGAAACTTTATACATACTAAAAGGAGAAACTTTGCAAGAAGGAGAAGCCTCGGTTACCACAAGTAGTCTAAGTGAAAGATTCACAATGGCACAACACAGAAAACTCAGACATATGTTGGAGCAAAGAATAAAGATTCTTGCAGAGAGAAATCAACTTCAAGTTCTCACGAAGGTAACACTACCCTTTTATGAGCATTGTATTGTGAGCAAGAAGCATCGACTGAAGTTCAATACATCTAATTCTAGAAGCAAAGCAATTCTAGAATTGGTTCACTCTGATGTGTGGCAAGCATCAGTTATACCACTGGGAGGAGCAAATTACTTTATACCATTTATTGAAACCTATTCCAGGAGATGTTGGGTGTATCCTATCAAGAAGAAGGTAGATGTATTTCAAGTCTACAAATTTTACAAAATGTGGGTGGAACTTGAATCTAGTGAGAAGATCATGTGCTTAAGGACAGATAATGGAGGAGAATACACAGGCAAAGAATTTGATGAATTCTGAAAGCAAGAAGGCATTAAAAGGAAGTTCACTACAGCCTACACTTCTCCACAAAATGTAGTGGCACAACGGATGAATAGGACTCTCTTAGAAAGAACCAGAGCAATGATGGAAGCTGCAAGCTTAGACAAGAAGTTTTGGGCAGAAGGATTAATCAACAATGCCTGTTATGTGGTGGATTGAGCTCCATCAATTGTAATTGAGATGTTGTGGACTGGTAATTCAGTTGACTATTCAAACCTTCATATATTTGGAAGTCCTATGTATGTAATGTACAATACCCAAGAAACCACAAAGGCGAGATCCTAAATTCAAAAATGTATGCTCTTAGGTTAAGTGCCGATGAAGTTAAGGGTATCTGTCTGTGGAATCCCACGCCCACAAGGTTGTAATCGATGAGGGGATGTTATTTTCATAGAAAACAAAGAACAAGATCAAAGCGAGATGGTGAAAGCACTTCAAAAAGAAAACGCAGGAGGCTCAATGGTACAAGTAGAAAAAGAGTCGGAGCTACACCGGAGCATGAGGTACAAAAAGCTAGGTGAATCACGAAGTTTCGAGTTCGACGATTAACTCGTACAATAAAGACACGAAGTTGACATTCTGATTATATTTGGAAGGTACCATTGCATACTGTTTTCTAACTTATGATGGAGAGCCATCAACTTTTCAAGAAGCACTGAACAATCCACATGTATCTTAGTGGATGGAAACACTGCAAGAAGAAATTGAAGCTCTTCATAAAAATAGGACATGGGAACTGGTGTCACACTATAAGGGTAAAATCCTATTGGTAACAAATGGGTCTACAAGTTCAAGCATAATAGTGATGATCAAGTAGGCCTTTATCATGCTAGATTAGTAGTGAAAGGATATGTTCAGAAGGAAGGAATTAACTTTAACAAAATATTTTCACTTGTAGTTCGACTCACAATAGTCCGAGGAGTCCTGGTGATGTGTGCTACATTTGACTTGCAACTTGACCAGTTAGATGTCAAAACTGCATTTCTTTATGAAGATCTTGAAAAAAAGATTTATATGCTCCAACTAGGAGGATTTGAAGAAAAAGGTAAGGAGAATTTGGTTGGTAGGTTGAACAAATCTTTTTACGGTCTAAAACAGGCACCAAGATGTTGGTACAAGAGATTTGATTCCTTCAACATAAGCCTTGGATACAACATACTCAATTTAGACCCTTGTACATATATCAAGAGGTTTGAAGATGAATATTTTATCTTGTTATTGTTGTATGTTGACGACATGTTAGTAGTAGGCCCCAACAAAGATCAAATCAAAAAGTTAAAGGCACAGTTGGCTAGGGAGTTTGAAATGAAGTACTTAAGACATGCAAACAAGATTCTAGGGATGCAAATTCACTGAGATAGAAATAATAGAAAGATTTGACTTTCTCGGAAGAATTATCTGAAAATGATCTTGTGGCATTCCAACATGTAAGACTGTAAGCCAATTTCTACCCCACTTTTTGTTAATTTCAAGTTAGCCTCAAGCATATGTCCTAGCAGTGAAGAAGAGAAGATGGAGATGTCTTGAGTACCGTATGTATCAACAGTGGGAAGTCTAGTGTTCACCATGATTTGCACAAGACTAGACATTGCACATGCAGTGAGACTGGTAAGTCGATACGTGGCGAATCCTGGTCGAGAGCATTAGAATGTTGTCAAGAGAATTCTTAAATATGAAAATGGAACCTCAAATATTGCATTATGTCATGGAGGATTAGAGTTTAATGTCAGTGGATGTGCTGATGTAGATTATACAGGTGATCTTGATAGAAACAAATCCACTATATGATATGTGTTCGCACTAGCAGGAGGAGTTGTAAGCTAGGTTTCAAACTGTAGTCAGTCATGGCTATGTTAAAGACAGAAGTAGAGCATTTGGTATTTACACAAGCTAGTAAAGAAGTAGTGTGGATGAAGATGGTGTTGGAAGAACTCGAGCACAAACAAGAGAACATTACTCTATATTGTGATAACTAGAGTGCTTTGCATCTTAGGAATCCGACATTTCATTCAAAGAAAAACATATTAGAGTTTAGTACCACTTCATCTCATGAGAATTAGAAGAATGAATAGTGCACATGCGTAAGATTCATACCAAGGACAACTTAGTAGACTTCATGACAAAAAGCAATCAATATTGATAAATTCATATGGTGTCAATTCTCTTGTAGTGCATGATGAGATGTAAGTAATATTGAGTGGTAAGATAGACAAATGGTGTGAAGATGTGATTGATTCTCAATCAAATCTTCAAGTGGGAGAAATTGTCAAGTAAAAATCAATACCACAAAACATTGGCTCACCAACTCCTCTCACAAAACCATCAGCCATAACATGATAAAAAAATTAAAAGTTGTAAAAATGTCAAAAGTGGCGCAGGGGTTGGTGAAAGAATTACCTATCAAAAGGCAATGGTTAAAGCTCGTTCATCACATCTTATTGAGTGAATGAGAGTGTGAGAGTGAAGAAGTGGGAGAGAAAATAGACGAGTGGGAGTAAAAAATATTTTTTGAGAGTTGGTATTTCACCTAGTATAAGAGAGAGTAGTGGTTTTCTCTTTATTATTAGAGAGAGTTTATAACTCCTAAAGTTTTCCCATTTAGTAAATTCTGCAATGCTTGCCCGTGGTTTTTACCCTAATTATTTAGCAGGTTTTCACGTAATATCTGTGTGCTTATTTTTTAGAATTATTTTTCATTTCTTTTGTTGTAGTGCTGCTCTATTCGATCCTACATTTTTTATGACACTTCAACTCTTAACACTAAACATCCTCACAAAGTAAATAAAAAAACTCTTATTTTGATTCAAACCATCAACGCTAAACCACAAAATGAAAACCAAACACAAAATTAATAAAAAACCAATGAAACCTCTTACTAGTAAACCTCATAAAAAGCAAAACCTTCTTCTCATTCAAACCCTAAACCCCAAAATCCTATGAAAGAGAGAAGATAATGAAAGAAAGAGTAATCTTACAAAGCAGAATGGTTGTGCATGAATTTCAAAGGGTTAGAGGAACAATCGCAAGCAATGAACTCAAGAGTCTCTCCAATCAAAGGCCATCCCAAACTCCCATTTGGAATCCTTCCTTTGTTTCCATTATTATTCACTCTTGCAGACATCAGCATCATCTCCATCTTTTTCTTCTTGTTCCACCATACACAAGAGTACCACCATAAACTCACAGTGCACACCAAAATCAAAGATCCTAAAACCTAATCCATCCCTCCCTCACAATGTTTATCCCTTATGGCTCATTATGTGTTATATATGGATAGATAATGGGCTAATTTACCAGAAAGTCCCTAAAAAGTTACAAACTTTTATATAGGTAATTATATTTTTAATTTATTTTTTAGGTCTCTCCTTTTTAGAATTTTTACTCATGGAAGAATTTTTACTCATAGAATAGATAGTGCTTAAACCAAGTTACTGGTTTATCCTTATGTATAGTTTTTGTATGATTTTACTTAATTTAGTCTTTTTTTAGCATTTTTTTGGAATTGTGTTTAATTTTTTTAATTTTACAAGTAAACCATTAGATAGTATGAAATTAATATTATAAAAAAGAAAATGATAAGAAAAAAGAATCTAAGGACACTATAAGAAAGTTGACAATATCATTTTTAGAAACTTTCTAGTAATTAATTAATTAGCACCCAATTAATATGTGAAGATTCATTGGTGAGTAAAAAAGTGCCTCGCTATATATAGCAAGAGAGGATATTATAAGAAAGTTGACAATATCCTTTTTTAGAAACTTTCTAGTAATTAATTAATTATCACCCAAATCCAAAGCCAAGAAACACACCAGAGATATAGTTTCAAAGTATAACCATTTTCAAAATATACTAA
Source organism: Dioscorea cayenensis subsp. rotundata (assembly GCF_009730915.1). NCBI lineage: Eukaryota > Viridiplantae > Streptophyta > Magnoliopsida > Dioscoreales > Dioscoreaceae > Dioscorea > Dioscorea cayenensis. The sequence continues at coordinate 103,794 of NW_024087451.1, read as the reverse complement.
ACCAAAATATCACCATATTCCAAAAATGCAAACCAAAATTTAACAAATTTCTAAAATAAAAGTATGTCTTCAAATTTACTATAATATCATGGTTATTTATTTATTCTTGGTTACCCAGGGGTCATTTATTTATCCTCAATGGCCCAAGACTGAATAACAAAAGTCATTTATTTTTTTTTTTGGGTGACCCGAGATTGAATAACAGAAGCCGTTATTATTTCACCAATGGATCAGTGTGAAACTGAAGTTTTATTTTCTAAAAATTCTTGTCAACAAGGTCAATGTTTGACCCCATTTACATAGTTGAGCATGGCTCACAAAAATATTCAAACAAATCTCATATTCAAACAAGTACAAATACAAAATTTCATAATCCCACTCTAAAGGAGATAAGCAAATATTTTCAAAATAAATATTTTTTAACTAATATAGGTAAGCAAATAATTGTATAAACACTAAATTAATAAATAGGCAAAGGATAAAACTAAAAAAAATACTAAGTAATTAAGAAGAAAATTATAATAATAAGTTGAATATATAAGAATTTTATAAACGAATAAACGAACCACAATAGCAAATAAATAAATAAATAATAATGAAATGAATGATTAATAAGATATAACAATTTGAAATAAATCATTAAATTCTTAAAGACAATAATAACAGTAATTAATAATAAATAGATACTTAAAAGTCTAATTATTTTCTCATAGAATTAGGCCGATAATAATAAGTGAATAATCACGCATAATTTTTCAAAAATCCTTTCAAAAATACAAAAATTCAAGTTAAATTACATGCTACTTGTCAGGACTCCGAACCCAAATCAAACACCAATCCAAAGCCGCATGAAGAGGTCCTTCTGCAATACTAAACTTTTCCTCAAACTATATTGCCTACACATAACCCAAGATATTTGTCATAGCCTGTCCTCCTTAGCCCAATACTGTTGCAGTTGTAGCCTAGCACTGTAGATTGTATGTGGTATGACACTGTAGTAACCCGAGAATTCCTTTGAAACTTCAACCCTTTCTCTTCCAATTCCACCTTGATTCTTGAACTGCGAACCCCAGTCTTTTCTCTATTCATCTTCTTCCTTTTGTGGTTAAAGGTAAGAAATCCTTTGATTTTTCTTAAATTTAAGTTATCTCCTTGATCTTAACCCTAGATAAGATTAGGTTTTGTTGTTTTAATATTTTCTCTCTTGTTTCCACTAGATCTATAAAAGTAAGTAGGAGGAGCAGAAGCAAGGTGAGTGGGTTAACCATTCCCTCTTAACCTCTTCAAATTCTTATACAATGAATTTGTTTGATTTGGTGATGACTTAATTTGATTGTGTGAAATTCTTGCGCTTGTTAGGTAACATTATCATAATATGTGTATTTTGAAGGGTTATACTACTATATTTGATGATATGTTCTCAAACTTCAAAGTTTTGGATGTATGTCGGCTCATCAACATCTTATTCATCAAAACCTACTTTGGGTTGTAAAATGAATTTTGTATTTGTTGTTTGTAGTTTTGAAAAATTAATGACCTTTGGGAGGGAGGCTTACCATGTTTTATTCAAGAGAAGTATATAGATCTTATGTACTAGATAGGGTGAATGGTTGATTTGGGTTGAGGAAAAATGGGTCATACATCCAAAACTTTGAAGTTTGAGAACATGAATTTTATCAAACACCTTGTAAAATGGGTCATATTCATGGGTTATGCTAGAATTCATGTGTGGGGATTTGGTTGATGTATGCAAGGTGTTTGATAAAATGCTTTTGAAGATTAAATGTACTCAATGATCACATGGTTGTGAGAAATGATAGTACAAGTGATTTTGTTAATAGAGTGGAGGTGTGATTAGAGGAACTAGAATGGTTGTGTAAATTAGAGAAGAAGGTGATGGAAATGTTGATGTTGACGATGACTAGGATATTTGAAATGTTAATGATGATGCCGTAATGGTAAGGTAAACCTAAATATTGGATGTTTGAGCTTGGGTACCTTGCATATGTTGGCAAACTCCACATGTGGGGGAGTTGCTTAAAATTATGTTTATAGAAAGGAGTTAGGGAAGGGAAGTATATGGATGTATTTGTGATTTTGTGAACTAGCTTATGAGAGTAGAAGAGGGGAATGTGTGTGGTAGCATTGGGGAATGTATGTTTTTAGAGTAAATTAATGGGTTATTGAGGGATATAGGTGCATGAGTGTTCATGGTTAAATTTAGTAGAATGAGCAAAGGAAGTTGGTTAAGTTATAAGTATTGAGAAAAGCTAATGATGTTGTGATGTATATCTCTTTGAATTCAATGATTTTATAAAATTTTTTATAGAACTTTTATTTATTTGGCTTGGTTAAATCCTCCATGGAAGTTTTCGAGATCATTTATGGGTGCATATGGTGAAATCGGGGTGCTTGCGAGAACTTAGAAACCGCATGGGGTTGGCTAGAAGACATGTGAGCACCATACAACCAGCATGGAGTTGTCTGGGAGCCATGTGGGCACCATACAACCTGCATATATAGTACTGCGGCACTTATTGGATTTCTTCAATTCATGTTCCATGGTAAAATTTTGGATTGGGCTAACTTTAATGGTGTTAGGATAAGTTAGTATTGAGTTTTGTTGTGCGAATCTATAGAGTTAAAGCTACGGAAAGTTAAATTATAGATTATAGATGATGCTATGGATTATTTATACTTGAAGATAAATTTCCTTTAGTGCGGAGATGTTTGCTTGATTATTAATAAAAGATATCAAAGATCTTGGTAAGAGAAGATATTTAGTGAATTTTTATAGGTGGTTTTGGATGATTGTGTTTATGAGGGACCTTGGGGTTACTTGAGTTTTGATGTGCATTAAAGTTTAATATTGATGTCATGCATTTGGAAATTTAATAGTGATGGATTACCATGTTGGTTTTAGTTAGAAGTGAAATATGAGTATGAAGGTCTATAAGAGTGGCTTAAGTTGAAGCTTGCCTATGTTCCTCTGGTTATAATCCTTTCAAGCATGTGAGGTGGCAATGTTTCCATTTTAATTTAAGTAAGAAGTCATTGAGTATTTGAATAGCTCATAAAGAGAGGGCATAATTGGGATATGACATTTAAATCATAACTTGTATGTCAGTGTTTATGATCTTGGCATCGAGGTTAAATGTAGGTTGTTTATTGTGATTGGATTTTGTTATAGCATTTGTGATGTTTTAGCTTAAATATGCTTATATTGTTATATAAGGATGGATCTACTCCAATTGGTCATTTTGTTTGTGTAACATGTGTATTTTGTTCGTGCAAGGTATCACTTTGTTGATTTCTATACTAAATTATTCATGACATGTTTTAATCTTGTTCAAACACTTGAAGCATTTTTGTGGCTCAAATGGAATGTTATTGGATTTATACTATGAAAGTCTCTTGTTTCTTCCGTCATCAATATACATATACATATACATATACATATATATATATGGTATATGGAAAAGCTTTCAAAGCATTGAACTATGTAATTTGATTTAGGAGTTGGCCTAAAGTGTTATTTAAATAGCTGAAAGAATTAAATGCACATCCTTTGGCATTCTTGAGATTGCAAAAGTACTCGGTCAAATGAATAAGTATACTTCTCATGCTACGCAATATCGTTGATATTTTGATTACATGCTATCTTGGGTAATGCAGGATACGGCCCTACCACTGTAGTAGTGGTCCCCATGGTCCATCCTACAAAGAGGTGGCATGGATGACCAGTTATTTATCCCCTTCAAGAGCCGCGTAGAGAGCTTGAGAGGGTAGTGGAAGATCCCACACAAAATTCTGAGACACAGTGGCCACCGCATAGGATCTCAGAGGCCAACGTGAACAAAGGCAATTATTTTGTTACACTGAAAAGAAATAACTTTGGCGATTCCTAACTTAGTCGCTGTCAAGGCTAAATTCAGAGATGATTTTGTTAGCTGGCCCAAAGATTAAATTTTCTACATAGGCCTTGAACTCTATTTGCTATATATGTATATAGTTTTGAGCTTTATATCTTTACTGGGAAATTATGTTATGTTTTATTTTGGGATGGTATCTACAAGTTTATATTTGAGCTATGTTTTCTACGTCAATATTAACAAGTGTTTGTAAAGTTTTGCATTAGAAACTTATGTGTATATTCATACATGCACTTTGCATTATGCCTTACCCTTACTTACCATGTTCATACTTGTATATTGTAATTATTTGACATTTTGGAAAGGTATGAATAACCCTCTTTTGTATTTGAAGGCATTTATGAGTTTTCCACTTGTTTTCGCCCCACTCATTAAGTAACCAAGTTACCAAGCATCTCTTCTTCTATCTCTCCAGGTGCTGGACTCTAAGGTTATTGTGCTTGAGACCAGTGGCATTCACCCAGTACTAGGATGGGCCCACTAAGGTTGTCATTTTCTTATAATTTTTTTGAAAATTTTTTATTTCTTTTATATTATTATACAATATTAAGTTGTAAAATACTTTTAAGTACACTGGAGATTATTTTGAGAACAAGATATCAAGTAGCCTTGCAGTGCTTCGGGGTTAGGAGGACTTGTGCCCCTATATCAAAGTATTGCGGCGGTTGTTGTGTGCTTGACCGTGGGTCGGGGCGTGACAATTAGATTGGTATCAGAGCTTTGATTTTAGTTTTTTTTTTAATGAAATTTGTATAAGAGAGATAGAATGTCATAACTTGTCTTCCTTAGCTTAATACTATTACAGTTGCAGCCCAATACTGTAGCTCTTAAGTGGTATTGTAGCTTTGCTACTGGCGGAATTATTCAACCTAGTGAAATCCATAGTTGAAGAAGCTTGAAAAAGCAAAGGAATTTAAATTGTATATAATTAAGCATAGCAACTATTTTCCTTTGAAGAGGACAAAAAAGACAATGGTTGAGTTGGAGAGTAATTAAAAGTGCAAGAACTTGATGCAAACTTTCAAAGAACTGTTGAAAGTATTGGGTTAGAATCATAATGTTGTTGACAATAGGGGCAGTGATTTCTACACACATATGGCGTGCAATACACATAGGCAAGCAAAAAGAGACAAAACATGGAAATCCAAATTGCTTGCCACAAGCAAAAAGCACAAGATTGAAACTAGACACAACAACTAATTGATGGCATGGAAAATGGAAAAGGTTTACTTAAACATTAAATGATCACTAACAAAGCATTATCTGCCACAATGATTTCAAATGTACCTATGGTGGGATTACAATATCAAAACTATACCAGGTAACACCTTGAACTACAAATAACACAAGATTTTAGATATAAGTATAACATGATCAGGGGTTATATATGTAGACCACCTAGCTAATATCATGAAAAGGAAAATGAAAAGATGCCAAGGATTTCTATATATTAATATATTCTTCCATTTAGCAAGGTCTGCAAGAAAAGACCAAACCAAACCTTAAAACCAATGCATTTAGAATGGAAAAATACTAACCAAAAATCAAAATCATGAACAAAGATGCAAATATGATAGAGAACAAGAATAACACTTGGAGGATAGAAAATTGGAAGAACACTACCATGAATACTAGGTGTCTAGAGCTTCAACGGCTTTGGTCTTCAAATACACAACAATCTCTAAGGTAGATGGCGAGAGAGAAAGAGAGAGAGAGAGAGAGAGAGAGACCATCGGCTTTCATTTAAAGCGGATATTGAGAGATAACCATGGGTGATGGTGTTACGTTTCCTTACAGAGTGTAAAAGAAATCTGGGTAGGTTGACTAGTCCAAGGTTAATCGTGACAATGAAGTAGTAACAAAGATAGAAAAAGGCTCGCTAAGTGGACTCATTGGCAAGTCAAAAGAACATTTAATGGAAGGATCATCTTTGAGGACAGATCCCCAATCGTAGAAGAGAAGTAAAGAGGTAATCTAGGAAGAACACTTAATGAGGCTGAAGGTGTTAGATGAAAGTGCAACCAATCACAAGAACCATGTGATCAAAAGAAACAAGAGACTTCCCAGTGCATACGAAGATTTCATCATGGCTTAAGGATATTTACTATAAAGGAAGGTATGGAAGTAATGAGGAGGGAGGTGGGGGTCATGGCATTTTTGATGATGTTGTAGCCTGGTTGTGAGATAGAAGTGGAGTTATTTCTAGAGAAAGATCTCGTGGTCAACTAGGGATTTTATTTAGTGAAGGTCCTCATGATTTTTTATTCCTTTTGAGCTTGTATCTTGTTTTGGAACTTATGTTATGTTATATGTCATTGGTTTCACTCTATTCCATGGTATTAAGTTAATGAATAGCCTGAACTAGAGTTCTATTATCCTTTTTGAGGTATTTCTTCTTATATTGTAAGCCTGCGGACTTTGTTAGTGCACTGTTTTACTTCTCAAGTTCAAAGCTCCATGTACTTTGTTCACCCCGAGGCCCCCTTAATCCTATTACAATTGGTGTTTTCATTGATCTTACTAACTATGGTGGAAAGCACTTACCTCAAGGATCTGATTGCAAAACTAGACACCATTTTGACAGCCAGAAATTAACAAAATGAACACATTAAGATGCTCAAACACTCCCTGTCCACCATCACCTGATACAATGAGATCCAACATGCTCAACTATAACCAAAGGATGGGCAGCAAACATTGTGAAGATTTTTGGAAACCTATCTCCCTTTTGAGAACTGAGCAATAACCTAGGTGTTGTCACGGTCGGTTCAGTTGGAAATTTTGAGATTTGATGGGATAGACTCTCCTTTGTGGATTTTCCGAGAAGAGCAATTCTTCATTTTCTACGACATCTTAGACCCTTACAAGCTAATGATTGTCGCTATTCAAATGGAAATGGAGGTCATTCCTTAGTTTTAGATGCTTTAAAAGGCCAGTGAACTCGCGTCTTGGTTGATAGGGATTGTAGTCACCTACTATATGCAAGTGCACGTGCCGTTCAAGTATATAGAGTATTGTGAAGCAAAGTTTCTGATCTACAGGGAATTAGAGAATACTAGTACTAATTCTAAATCAGATAATTAATCTAATCAAAGTAGTGGAGTGTAAATGCAAAGTAAAAAAAAACTAAGAATCAAAACCACAGATAGAAAATAAAGAAATAAACATAAAAAAAGGGTGTATAGACATAAACTTCCCCTAGGGTTTGTTAGGTCATGGACAATGGTTGCATAAACTCTTGCAATCTAGTTGAACTGAGAGAGTTCCTAAAATATATTATCTCCTTTCTAAAGGTGAATAGAGACTGTTCCCATACAGCACTGATACAGATTACCCCATGACCACAATATACTCTATGAACTCTTTCTAGCAAAAGCATACATTTGAAAGATAGACAAATCTTCTCTCAAAGCATTTGCCCTAATCCTATACGAAGTAAAATCATAATATCTTCCTGAAGCTACCCCTTATGATTCCATTATGCATGGAATCCTATGCTAACTCGCTCTGAAGGATCACGGGAGAAGAAATCTCAACTCCGAAGTGCCCTATTTCTATGTGGCCTCATGATACCCTTTAATTTTGACTTGTCTATGTTATATGTAAATAATATAATGCATGTCCTAATAAAACTCAATGTCCTAATGGAAACCAAATTCCAATTTAATTTAAATTCTAATATATCCTAACCATAGATATATTTAGAATTAAAATTTAAATGTCCTAATCTTAATCTTAATTGATTATTTGATTGTTTTGGACTAGAATGCAAATTCCAAGTTAAATACAAAATGCAAATTACAAAAATTACCCTTGAGAACATATCTCGAGGCATGAATGCAAAATTTACAAGATTGCCCCTGAGAACGGATCTTGAGGCGATTTGAGAAAGTACAAATCTTGAAGCGCTTGAACACACATCCCAAAGGCAAATTGAGTTAAGTAAATTTAAAAATATATATATATATATATATATATATATATATATAAAAATAATAACAAAAAAATGAGAAAAGCATGCAAATAAATAAATAAAAAAAGAAAAACCAAATCTCATCCTAAAAAGAGATGCACGTAATAGCATGCATAATTTGTTAAAAATAAAAATAAAAAAATAAGATTAAAAAAAACTTTCAAAAAAAAGGTGCGGGTCCCACCGGGCATGCCAGAATTTGTGGGATTGTTGATGAATAAAATCTCCATGTATCTGACATAGATGACATTTTCTAGCATAATTAATGCAATCTCCGACCATGGTTGGCCAGTAATACCCCAAGCGTTTGACTTTGAGTCAAAATTTGGACGTTGAGTCAAGTAAAAAGTGTGAAATTACAAAGTTTGACTTTGAGTCAAATAAAAACACAAAGTTTAATTTTTGAGTCGAAAAATTCAAGGAAAGGAAAAAAATTTCAGAAAGAAGAGGAAAAAAATTCCAAAAAGTGAAAAAAATAAAAAAATAATAAAAATAATAAAAATCCGAATTTTTGATTTAATTAATTAATTAAAAAGAAGAATAAAAAATTCAGAATTTAAAAAAATAATAATAATAATAATAAAATAATAAATAAAATAAATGAAATAAAAAAATCAGATTTGAAGGAAAAGAAGGAAAAATCATTGGAAAAATAATAAATAAATAAAAAAATCAAAAGAAAAAGAAAAGGGCGTGAAAAGAAAAGAAAAAAATTCCTAGGGTTTTTGGAAAAAAAATTTTTTGCGAAAGAAAAGTGGTAAAGGAACAATTGATGGAGAAATAAATAAACAAATAATTGAATAAATAAAATTGATGGACCTTCGCTCTTTGTCGCTTTGATGAGACAATTGGGTCAATAGTAAGATCAGTGTCATCAATGAATATATTTTCGTTGATAAATCTGTGGCCCTTCGAAGATTGCCCTCGCTCCCTATTAATGTGTCTCTTGTCTCAAGTCATCTTGGATCAACAATGAATGCCTCTGCTTGAAAAAAAGCTTCAGCAGTTCTCAGCCCATTCTGCATAAACAAGTATAAGTCTCCCTTCTCTATCATGCATCGGGATGTAGAATGAGCTAGATGTCCTTTGGCGAGAAAGATGGAGCCAGTACCCCGCAAGAATTCCGAGAGAAGGAGCCCTCCTGGGAATGTTAATGAACGCCGGAGTATGCTAATCGTATCCAAATTGGCGCCCAAATCGATGTGGATTATAAGGTTCTGCAAAAATCTCCTCGCACAATCGAGCGGAAGAATTCCACAACGAAGATTTATCACATATTCCATGGTATATGAATCCAATACATATGGTCCGAGCCGGGTATCCGGAATCTCGTACCACCTCGTCATTATGGTGCATGAACGAGAAAGGGCGAGATATAAAATTGCTTTCATGTCGGGATAAAGTTCCTCACATATATAGGATTGGTAAAGCGGAGTCGCTACTGGAATTCATAAATTGCGAGATCTTCGAGTATTCTCAAGAACCCGTGGATACTTGAGGTATTGTCGCTCTATCCTCCTTTTGAGATATATGCTCCGAAAATAATAACTAGCCCAAGCATACAAGAAATGAGCAGGAAACACTGTGGTGGAATATCCTGGTCCTCTTCTGTGTTTAGCCATGGTATTCAAGCCTAAGTATAAGCGTGCTAGCACTGCAGGGGCAAAAGCTACTCTCCTCCCGTGCGCGATGTTGCATGCCATCATAAAAACTCCTGGTCTAATTACTTTGCGATCACCTGGCATGATAAAAAAGCAAATCCACAATGCTATGAAAGCAACTAAATCTGCCTTGAAAACAAGCATTGGAGGGGGATTAGACGCCGATCTATAACGGGAGCTATGTGTCGGTCTCCTGAAGAACTCCACCCAATCCTCAAAGAATACATCTTCATCGATGCTTTGTCTTGAGAGCCATTGAAAGATGTCGAAAAGATTTCTTAAAATAGAAAGTTCAGGGTCATATCTTCGGCAAATTGTGTCATTAGGAGGTATGACTTCATCATAGATGTCTCCGGTAATTGGAAGTCCTCCCAATTCCTTCATATCCCATAATGAAGTCCCAACTTCTCCGTGCAAGAAGTGGAAAGTGTTAGTATCGGGACACCATAGTTCTACTAGCGCTTTATAAAAGTTTATGTCAAAATCGTAGCGACCGACTGAAGACACAATCCCGCCCGTCAATTCTCCTTCAGATATCTCCTGCAAGTAGTTATTCACTATAAATTTGGCCCACTCTGCGTAATACGGAAGGTCAATCAAACTATTTTGGATTGGTTCCCTACCCTTCCATCCGGGCGGTGATTGATGATCTTGATCCAAGGGTTTCGAATGTCTTCAAATCTTTCACTTCTCCTTCGTGTTTCAAGCAAATTGCATCGAGTTAGGCCGCCTTCAAACCAACGGTTTGCTAGGACAATTTGGCAATAGCCATACGATTTGGATAGCGCTCACCCACTCGATTGTTCTCCTCCTTCATATATGATCATGGGTTCGGCTTCAGAATCAAACATAGGAGTGTGGCGCATGAAGGCTTGACCTTTGGGAACTTCATTGTAATTTTGGTTCATATCCCAAAAAGGTTGAGATATATTAGCCATGACAAAAGAAGGATGATTCTTGATCCAAGGGTTTCGAATGTCTTCAAATCTTTCACTTCTCCTTTAGGTTTCAAGCAAATTGCATCGATTAGGGCCGTCTTCAAAACCAACGGTTTGTGGACACCTGGCAATAGCCATGCGATTTGGATAGCGCTTCACCCACTCGATTGTTCTCCTCCTTCATATATGACTCAAGGGTTCGGCTCGTAATCAAACATAGGAGTGTGGGCGCATGAAGGCTTGACCTTTGGGAACTTCATTGTAATTTTGGTTCATATCCCAAAAAGGTTGAGATATATTAGCCATGACAAAAGAAGAAATTGGGGATTCCTACTTCTCTCACTCAAACTCACTAAAAGAATTTCGTGAGACAAGTAGGAAGGGGGCATTTGTTATATGTAAATAATATAATGCATGTGCTAATAAAACTCAATGTCCTAATGGAAACCAAATTCCAATTTAATTTAAATTCTAATATATCCTAACCATAGATATATTTAGAATTAAAATTTAAATGTCCTAATCTTAATCTTAATTGATTATTTGATTGTTTTGGACTAGAATGCAAATTCCAAGTTAAATACAAAATGCAAATTACAAAATTACCCTTGAGAACATATCTCGAGGCATGAATGCAAAATTTACAAGATTGCCCCTGAGAACGGATCTTGAGGCGATTTGAGAAAGTACAAATCTTGAAGCGCTTGAACACACATCCCAAGGCAAATTGAGTTAAGTAAATTTAAAATATATATATATATATATATATATATATAATAATAACAAAAATGAGAAAGCATGCAAATAAATAAATAAAAAGAAAAAAAAACCAAATCTCATCCTAAAAGAGATGCACGTAATAGCATGCATAATTTGTTAAAAAAATAAAATAAAAATAAGATTAAAAAAAACTTTCAAAAAAAAGGTGCGGGTCCCACCGTCATATGCGAACTAAATGAATTGTGAGGTGGGCAAATCATCCACCTTGACTCTATTTGGGTAATTAATAAACCAAATACCGTTTCCCTGGATTCTTTCATGCAAATGTATTGAAATTGATAAATGGTATGATAATTACAAATGAGTGATGATGAAGAAAGCTAGGTGCAGGATAATGCCATCTATTTCGTTCGAGTCCCATCATCATAGACTAAACTTTCCGGGTTGATAAAAAAAAATTCATGTTAAAAAAAAAAGTGCCTGAATATTCGAGGCAATGTTTAAAGAAGCATAAAAAAAAAGGGGAAAGTCCTGTTATGCACAGGACAAGCTTGGATATATATATATATATATATATCCATTTTGAGGCAACTACAAAATTTAAACGTGGTGATGGGGCACAGGTAGTGACTTATTCATTTCCAAATGACAACAAACAAAATTTAAGGCGATCATGAGTCATGCAGCATGGTGATGAGGCACAGACAGTGGTGGCTTATTCATTGTAAGGTGACAATAAGATATGCAATATAGTAACAAGACACAAGTAGCGGTGACTTGTTTATTTTAAAATGGCAACAAAAAAATTTCAAAACGGCAATGCGGTAGGCAACGCAGTAACAAGGCACAGGCAGCGGCGATGATAATTTATATATATATATATATATATATGATGTAATAAATATGTTTATATAATAAAATAATATGAATTATAATTCGCAAATCTTCTTGCTCTTACTTGTACCTTTTGCTCTTAATCGGAGGTTCCTAAGATTTCTAATCTAGGGTAATTAATAATAGAGGCTTGCCTCTATTAGGAATGAAAGAACCCACGCAAAACAAATATGATATTTGTGCTTCGATATATTGTCTGGTGTCTTTTCATGATGCCAGATGCATATTTTCGATCCCACAGTCTATACTAGGTGGATCTCTAGATTCATCACATAAGTACATTAATCATGAATCCTCGGCTTTTGCTATAATTGAATTTAAGACAATAGAAATACCCAATTGAATTCAACAATAATAGATTGCAATGAATCAATTAACATCAAAGCATTCAAAATCCACAACCAATGTCACTCAAAATGTAAACCCTAGATTCCATCTATGTCCAACCACCAACAAATTAGTTCTCCATTAAAGGAGAACACTCATACAATCTAATAGAGATAAGAGAAATGACTGAAAACATGAAAACCCCCTTTCTCTTTTTGCTCCATGGGATGCCAATGAAATCTCATCCTATCTTTCACAAACACTGCTAAGGATGCTCCTCAATGGCTTTAATGGTGTCCTAGATGGTGGATGAGTCTCGTCCCCTTGCTGGATTGATGTAGGAAACCTTGAGAAATTATTTTCTTTTCTACCTTTACTTGGTTATCAAAATATTACCCAAAAACCCTCGAGAAATCTCTTATACCTAACCACTTAAGGGCTACATATGAGCATAAGAACAAGTCTGTAAGGAGCTAGAGATGATGGGGTGTGTGCCTTATGGTATCTTAAGCTGTAAGCTCTACCTATAAGGTCTTCTATCTTACTATTATGGTCCAGCTTACGGCCATAAGTGTTAGACCGTAAACTTTTCGAGATGGTATTTGTGACCTTTCTTACTGGCGTATACTACTCCATATAAGCTTTTTTTGATGACTTATAGTCTGGCTTACAAGCATAAGTCCTGGCTATACATTCCTTTATCTGGTCATTATCCTCCTCTTTTCGAGCATGAGTATGCCTGTAAGGTTCTCTTGATGAGGCTTACAGCCATAAGTCTGGCTGTAAGGTGTTCTGTCTAGCATGTTCCCTTGATGTTGATGTCAAGAGAGCTCTATCTTTTTTTGTTCTGGCTCAAAACTTCTTCGTTTGGTTCTTTCTCCTCAATACGCACTATCCGTCACCTAAAATCATATTTTTTTTCACTATGTTTAACATCATCTTCCAAATCAATACCCTAATATATGCCAATTAAGTATATAAAATAGTATAAAATCATGCCCAATGATACACTTATCAATTGTCTTCCTTGACCACAGCGATCGCAGCATCCTACGGGCCATCCGTGTTTGCATGCCCATACTATGCTCTTGACAAGATCCCCTTGCGTATATCCCGCAAGTGCACGGGTTTGTCGAAGTAATAATCCCGGATGAGCGGGTATCGAATCCACAGGGAGTAGGGAATAAAAAAAACACTTAATCCGCTTCTTAGCTATGTGAAAGATCAGTAGTGATAAGTGTGACAATGATTCAATTCTCAAAATTAAAAGCAACAAGTAAGAGAGCACAAGTAAAGGAGGAGGTAAGACAATCGATAAAGATGGGGTACTCGGATAATGCTCTGCCTAGGACAATCGTTCAAGTACAAGAACCCTCTATTATGCTTCCTAATCAATGCAATGGTGAGTCGTGGAAATCCTTAAATACATAGTCCCAAATCTAAGGTCAACTATGCCTAACTCTATACATGTCCCGGAGGAGAGATTAGATAACCTCTCAATCTCGCACTCGAATAGAATTGCAATGAGCTCTAGGGATTCCAAGTGATAAATCTCTTCCTAATTATAGACCTAATCCTTTGGTCCACGTGGAAGATCCCTAACCACGATTAAGCCCTAGATACTAAGATCGCCTCAACGCTTCACTCCGTTGCACGCGCAACTAAGCCCCAGCGGAGGGTCATCCCTTAGACCATTCACTCTATTATGGCCGCAAAGAACTCGAGGAACGGAGGTAGAATCTATCACGTCGTAGGGGAAAGGGGACGCTCCTGTACCTCTTGACTCACCCTCTCAACCCTCTCCAATCTAGCTTTGTCTAACGCTCGTGGTGTGTCACTCACTCACAAGGTTACCAACAAGAACTCTCAACCCTATTGTCACTCTAGGGGAAATGTTCATACAATCAAGCATTCAAGGTTGGAACTCACTACAAACATCAATTAATTGAAAGCATAATAAAGAGATTCAATGAAATAAATACATCCTAGGGTTCACAAATACCCAAGTACCCACTAGGGGTTTAGCTCTCCATGGAGCTAAGTACAATCAAAGAAATATAATGTAAAAGCAATGAATCCATAGAGAAACCCCCTCGATAGTCGTATCGATGGTCTTGTGGAAAGTCCTCTACTCGTCGTCCAAGGATTCCCTCATCCGGTATAGGATACGCCTCGACGGAAGCTCCCCTACCAACCTTCTTCCTAAGGAATGACGATGTCGGAGCCGTAGAACCTCTCCAAAACCTTAGCCAATACCTCTCAAAACCCTAGCCGAAACCCTCTCTCAAGTTGGGGAAAAGATGGAGAAAAGAATGATGAAATCGGGGCTGAATCGGCTTTAAATAGGGCTGAAAACGAGCGACCACACGGGCCTGTGGATTTTACACACGCCCATGTGGAACTTCCACACGGGCGTGTATAATTTCCACACGCCCGTGTGGATTCTCTGAATTCCTGTTTTCTCGGCCGGCTATAAACAGTGCTGCTACAACACTTTCGCTACAGTGTTCTGCTACAGTACCTGCCCTGAAATACTTCCCGAGTCCATACTTTCATTGAGGTGACGCAAACGGGCACATGTTCACGTCGTGGATCGCTTTGCTTCTTTAATGACAGACAAGTTGGTGGAGATCTTGTTCTATGTGCATAAGTCGGAATGCTTGAGTGTGACTGCCCTTGTGCCCCTCCAAATGGTTGTGCTAACTCAAATACGAGGAGGTTGGCACACACTTTAGCATCTCACACCCGACCTATATCTTCGCGTTTGAACCTTAGCAAGATTTCCTCCAAAATCGGTGCATTATGATCCACATTGGCTTCTTTCCTTCATACTCGGCCTCACAACCCTACCTGCATAAAAGTAACATAAAAACACACATATTAGTGTAAAAACCCGAGAAAGGTAATGCTCAACATAAGGAAAGAACGCTTCGCCTTCATATCGCACAAGCACTTATCAAACTCCTCCACACCTAAGCTTTTGCTTGTCCTCAAGCAAAAATTAAACATTATGTGCATAGATGAAGGAAATATTGGAAGTGCTTGGCCTTAGGTTCACCAAAGTGTACAGAGAGAGCATTCTACAAGTAAGGGAAATTTCAACATTAAATACAAAAAATCAAAGCTCTAGCTAAAAACTTGAATCAAAAAGGACAACAAACCTGAAACCGTGTACGCGTGTGAACTCACTCAAAACAACCCAAGGTATACTCCTCAAAGTTCTAAGTACAAGGGACTTATTTATCTACAAAAGTGATAACAATTTCAAAGATGGTATTAGCTTCACACATCCTCAAAGGTAGCCCTTTCCAAAGCGGCCGCTAAGGTGGTTTTCACACTTTCGAGGTGGTAGCTCTTTCTACCGGAGTGGTAGCTTTCACACATCCTATGAGATAGCTCTTTCTCTCATTAGGGCATAGCTAGTATCCGACTTATGAGAGTAGCTTCATACTTCATAGGTGGTAGCTCTTTCCACCCAACAAGCACAAATAAACAATAAAACTGTTTTGTTCTTTCTTTTCATTTTCCATTTTTTTTTTCAGAATTTAACACAAGAAACAACTATAACTAGTCCCTTTAACATCGAACATGAGTTTCCAATAAAGTTTAAAGAGTGAGCAGTGCACTGAGTGTAATTCGGGTGAAAATTCCTAGAAATTCAAGCAAGAACTAGAGCATGAAAACATTCAATGTTAAAAACTCTCCTAAACTCAAGAATACAATCATTGCAACTAAGGTGAACCGCCATTGGCTATGTGAGCATGTATAACAATCAAAACTAATATAAAAGATATGTGCACTATCAAACTCCCCACACACACACACACTTTAAGTTGTACATTGTCCCCAATGTACACATGCAAAGCTCACTCATAATGTATATCAATGAAGAATATATGTGGGAGAAGCAATCAAAAACAATACTCCCCGACTCCTAGTGTCGCGTTTGATGGAGCTAAATCCTTGGGAGTAATGTTCGATGGGTTGTAGAAGCTCACACGGCCAAGTGCCTAAGCACCTTGGCCGTGCCCATGACAATGTCTCAATTCCCAAGATGACAAGACCATCTGCACGCATATACGAGGGGATTCAGTGAAGCTCAATAAAACTCGAGATGCAAAATGAAAAATAAACTCAGAAGGAGAATCATTTCTGAGTGAACAAGTCTAAAATAAAATGCAAAATAAAGAAAATGCCGAAAAAAATAAAAGTCAAATATCGGTGTCACGCCTCGCCGGGCTCCTCTCGCTCATTTGGTGGTAGGGAAACATAAGGTGGATCCACCGGTCGTTTGGTATAGGAGATGGGAGGGTGCGAGGAGATCTTTGAGGGTCTGGATCTCAATAGATCTCGTAGGAAGTCGAAACGGGCCATAAGATCTGTATACTAAGCTGAATGTATCGCGCGGAGCTCCGCTATATCGGTCTGAATCTCTCTCACATCGCTCTCAAGCCTCTCAATACGATCATAAGGTCGAGGCCCCTGTGCTGCACGGGATCTGGGAACCTGTCCGAAATCCTCCACTGTATCCCCTCCACTCCCAGCGGTCTCTTGGGTAGCTGAAGCAATAATATAAACCCCTGGCCCACATCTCCTTACCAATCCCATCATCCTGATCGTCTCAAGCGCAAGAGCTGTAGGCACAACTGTCCTCTCAACACCACGTAAAGCATCTACCAAACCCATCCCCAAGATGAGTCTGGTAATGTAAGGGCAAGCAAATAATAATCCCACTCTCGCAGACTGACCCTAGTACCTCAGAACATCCGCCACTATACACCCCAAGTGAATCGGCACATTGCGGGCCATGGAGTATAAAAAGAATAAGTCTTGCCTGGTCAGAGCAGCTGTGTTATTGCCTCGACCTGACACAGACCTGTTGAGGACCATGTGCAAATACCTGTAGCTCAACCGGGATAGGCTGGTGGCCTTCGAAATTCCCAATTCAATCTGCCCATGTCCACATAAGACCCTATACACATAGTCTGGAGTCACTGATACTGGAAAATCCACAGGTAAACGTCCATACTCCTCTGTACTGGTATATGCGACATCGTATAGGCCCATCCGAATCGAAAACTCAGTGACACTCATGAAAAATGGATGTCTGAATGCTCGAAACTGTATAGCATCCATAGTGCCAATTCTCCCATACCTCAACTCAAAAGACGCTAAAACCTCGAGCGTCAATGCGCGGTAAGCTGGCTCACGAATCGTCAGTAACCTCCTCCAACTTCCTTCTGCTAACATATCATCAATCTCATTAGCTAGCTCGTCACCCCGCTGAATATCTCTCAGTGCTTGCAAATCCACAAAACAAGTCTGACCAATACCAAGTGCTGAAAGTCTCTCAAATCGAGCTTGATGCTCGGGATTTGAAAATTCCATGTGTATTGGCTCGGGTGGGGTGACTCTGAGACGCTTTACTTCGTTCTTCTTCACTCGAGGTGCCATACCTGTGTTTTGAGTAGACTGGATCTCCTCCACCTCTACTCCATGGTGCAGAGTTTTCCTATTCACTTGGGATACATACTGGCCAACTATTTGTGACATCAAGGCAATTATGTACATGTGGGAGTATCGTTCGTTGGGTTATACATCACGCAACTCATCCGGGGTATAGGTCTTATAGAGGCAATTCGAGTAGCCTAAAAGGTCATCGTTCCTTCACCACTAGGCTTAAATACATTACACATGATGGGTATAGTGAAGAGGGCTGCTTCGGGCAAGTATGTATTGGTTGTGCCTTCTCCAGATGATTCCGAGGATGAGAGAGATGAGCCCAATGTTGCATAGCCAAGTTCATATCGTAGCCTGTACCTATGGAGATCGAGGTCCCCAAACAACCGAGGATGTACAGCCAGGTTCATCATCGCACATCTTTCTCCTCGAGCCTATGATCGTTTAGAGAAGGCTCAAGAATGTTGTGGGAGTCCTCCAGACCGATCTTACTACCAAGCGTATGACGCAAATAGCAAACCATACCGAGGTGATTGCTCACATGGCAGAGTATCATATAGTGATGATGGTGCGACTGATCGTGCTACACTAGATGATGGCATGAGACACTGATTTAACCAGATCTCTCATGCCTCGAGCACCACCGACATCACTGGCATCCCCAGCAGTACTAGCAGACGACGTTGATGCTTGAGGTGTCCTACTCTTGGATCTTCTTATTTACTATTTTAGTGTCTCTTTTGCTTGTCTTTTTGGACTTGTTCACTCAGAAAGATTCTACCTTTGAGTTTTTGCTTCATCGTGTTATCTTTATAAACTCATTTTTATTGTGTTTATGATGAGCTTCACTGAACCCTCTTTTGTGTACGTGTAGTTGGTCTTGTGATTCTTGTGGATGATGAGTTAGTAATTGGCATAGCCATGTGGCATTTCCACATGGCCATGTGATCTTCACAACCAGTTGGAACTTAACTTCCTTGATGTAGGCTCTACGAAATTTTTGCACTCGGAGTTCAGAGGTGTTGTACCCTGTCCAAATTTGGACCTAGGATCTTCTCTTATTTATGTGAAATGCATTAGGGTAAAATGGTAATTTTACATTAATAGATTTTTACTGGATTGCACAGTTGGTTATGTGCGAAAATCCTGCCAAAAACAGGGGGCAATTCGGCCATTTGGATTTTGTTTCCATTCATGTGTTAGAGGGGCAATAGAGTAATTTAGACATTGTAGCAGCCCATTACTATAGTTAAACCGACTTTGTTTACGTAGTTTTTTGCACTCACAGACCGTTGATTACGTACTACATTCTGTAGCAGCCCGATCTTGTAAGCAAACCGACATCAGTAGCGAGCCGAGAGTTAAAAATCAAAAATTCTTTTCTCTTCCTTCTTCTTTCCTTCTCCTTCTTTGCTTCTCCATGCCGGCCGAAACCTCAAAAATATAGAAATTTTTCCGCTGACCAATTCCAGCGAACCAACACCTAAAATTTATTCCCCACATCCTCTTGAGTAAGGTAAGAGCCTTTATCCGAGTTTTTACCATGTATTTCTTCCGTATTTTCATCGTATTCATTATTTAGAAACCTAGACCAAAACCTTAGATTTTCCATGATTTGTGGGAGTTTTTGGGCTTAAAATGAAGCCCTTGATGTCGTCAATTGTTATTCATGAGAATTGAGGCAAAAATTTCATCGCTTTGATTTTTGTAAAATGAGAAAAATCATTTGTAAGGTTCGGGTTTTACTTGTAGCAATCCCGAAAGTTACTTGTAGCACCAAAAACTTTGGTCTTTTTCTTTTTATTTCTTTGATCCAAATTGAAGCTCTTCATTCACTCGAACTTATCTGGGTACTAGGTTTACTCCATTCGAGGTCGTTTGGGTTCAAAAATGACAATGTTTTGCCCTAAAAACCCTAAGGTTTCATATTAGGCATGTATAAATGCATTTGCATGCATTCTCTTTAGCTATCATTCTTGTGTTCATTAGTATTTGGATTCCTGCTTGTATCTAGGTGGCGAAGCATCCTCCAAGGGAAGGAAACCGCCAATCGAGTGTCTGGCGTCTCCACGTGAGGGAACATGTTCTGTGAGTGGGTTATGTTGAGTACACAATTCTAATTGAGTATTGAAAAATATTTTTAATTGTTTTTTTCTGAAAATGATTTCCATGGCTTTTATTATGTTTTTTTAAATCACTAGCTATAGGAGAAAAGAAAGTGTAAATAACCACTAGAGACTATGGTTTATTTAAAATGACTTGTGGTTTACTCTCTGAAAAATCATGAGAAAGCTTACTGATGATGTACTTGCGCTAGTTGAGATTGAATTTGAGGGCATACATGCTTGGTGGATAAATGGAAATTGTTAGTTATTACAACGAGTTCATTGAGCTTATGGGTTATAAGTGAAATTGATTATGTATGTTCAATGGATGATTTAATCTCCCTAGTGATGTATAATTTCTAAAGTTTTGAGGCATAATGTGATAAATATGGTACATGGAACCTGATGAAACCTTGAATGCTAAGGTATATAATTACACTTATGTTGAAATTGATGAAATTTGTTCTTGTAAGTATACGGTAGGGTGCTTAATTATAGTTGATCATATTGTGGTATATATATATATATATATCGGGTGGATGTCAATGATTATGATTATTATTTTAAATGGAATTTCTTTAGAATGTTGATGATGAATAGCTTGAGTTATATGTATGACAAGTGTTGAATTGCAAAAACTGAATATTCTTGTGAATTTCTAATAATAGTTTGATTTAATACTCCTAAGAGGAGATAGTGAACTTGTGAGTATTTTGACAATGGGATTATTATAGATGAAGCAAATATTAATGTTGAGGTAATGGCACTATGATAAGGATCTAAGACCTTGTTGAGTATAAGAAATGGTTGAATAGTAAAGACTTGTGAAAGTAAATACTGATGATGCGTAAAGAAGGATTTAATCAATATATATATTGGCACGTGAGATTATAGGTGATGAGATGAACATATTTTCACGACTTGTAAAGTATTTAGAGGTTGTGATTGACTGGACCTTGGGGATTAATCTTGTACTTTGAGAAAAAATTAGTGAGCTGAAGAAAGAGAAAGCTGGAATGATCCTAAGTAACTTGAGGTTTAACTAGACCAAAAGCCATGTTTGCTCTGACGACTTTTTTTTATTGTATTTCAAACTTAATGTTTCTTTTCTACACTATTGGCATCAACTTTTAGAAATGGTTTGTATAACCTTTCACTTGTATAAGTAAGCTTTTGATATTGATAGTTATGAAAATAAAGGGTTTTTATTTCTGATTGGCATGTTCTTCTGGATTGTGAGTATTACAGTGTATTTGATATTAGCTGCTTTCTTGTCTAAGGCAATGTTTCAATCAACTTGAAGAGCTTCGCATGTTATTGTGTTATTCTTGGCATTTGGGCAACAATGTTTTTGAATGTATTTGCACATCGGGATCAGAATATTATTTGAAAATTTATACGTATTGCTATGCTTTGGCTTTGGATTTGTGGAAATAATGTTTATTTCCGATATGTGAATGCTTGTCCTGGATAAGGAGCCTGTGGTATGATTTATACAGATTATATTATGGCTACATTTACATGATGGTTTGGATGGTGACGGCGGGCTAAGGCCCGACTACTGCAGTAGTGGGTCCCCACGGGCCAGCCTTTAGAGGTGGCGTGGAGGACCTGGGTGTTGATTTGTCCAGATCAGGTGGGAGCGTAGATCCCTGATTGGATGATACATCGGGATCCCGGGGTCACCACACGGGACCGGTGGGCCAACGTCAAGGGTGCGAAAACCTTGACGGCTCTCAACTTAGTCGCGACGGCGGCTAATGTTAGAGAGAGTGTTTTAGGCCATTGTTTATTTGATCGAGATGAGATTTCAATATTTGAGGAAAATTCTATTTTCTTGCAATTGGTATATTCGAATTGTGATCTTTTACATAGCATGTCTGATATCTTAATGCTTTTCGAACATGTATCATGCAGAATTGAGGGTTTGTGATTATCGAGGACTTTTTATTTGTTTAAGTTGGTTTTTCTACTCATTTTGGGAAATTATATCCAGGCATTTGTTTTATACATGTTGATGTTTTTTTTGTCTATACTCGTGAGAATTTATGTTTTGGTTTTTAAATACCAAGGTTTCATATCCTGTATTTTCATTGTGTTGCAAATGTGAACGTTCTAGTTCATTTATGTTATTGTAAAATGTGTTTATTGGAATTTCCTCGATTTGTTTTGATATTCTGTTAGATTTGTGCTAACCCATTCACTGAGTGACTATGGTTACTCACCCCCCTCCTCTCTTCCAGGTTTTAGTGGTTTTGGTCGTCATAGCGAGGCGAAGTGCTTGGCAATTTGTATCCCGAGTCAGGTTGTTTGTTTACTCTTAATCAGGTTGCATTGTATGAGTGCAGTGGATCCACTAGTGTTATTAACTCTGTAAATGTGATTTGTATATCTTTCACTTTACTATTGATTCTTCGAGTGAAAGTTTTGTTTTTTTGGTACCTTTTATTATTGCGGTGTTGTTTAGCAGGAGTTTGTGAGCCTTGCGATGACTCGAGGGTTGAGTGGTGTGTGTCCCTCCTCGGGATCGTCGCGGCGGTTGTCACGTGGCGGGCCCGCGGGTCGGGACGTGACAAGAGGAGTATTATTTTAATTGCCCACTTTCCAACGTTTTCTTTTATTGTCATTATCTTTATTGTGCTTGCATAGGGTGGGGGGAGGAGTTCACATTACACATGTTCTACACTTATGCATTCTATATTCATGCTCATGTAACCAATGAAGGTTTACCTTAGGTGTGAGGGTTGTATTCTTAAGTTTAGGAGAAGTTTGAACATGGAACGTCATCTTAATCTAGTTTTACTTGAAATCCTTAGAAATTTTTGTTTGATTGCCTTTCTTGTACACTACTTACTCATTAAACTCATGAAAACTCTAGTTCAGTACTCTTGGGATGGTAACTGAATTGTTTGAGTTTAAAAAAAAAAGGTTTTGGTTTTGCTTGTACATAGAGGGTGGAAAAAGCAACCACCTATGATGTATGAAGCTACTCTGATAAGTCAGATACTAGATATGCTCTAATGAGAGAAAGATCTATCTAATAGGATGAGCGAAAGCTACTACCTCCGATAAAAAGAGCTACCATCTCGAAAATGTGAAAGCCACTACGGAGGCATCTTGGAAAAGGGCTACCTTAGAGGATGTGTACAGCTATTACCTATTCTTTTTGTCAATAGATAATTTCTCACTAATAAGAACTTCAAGGAGTGGGCATTGGGTTAACATGAGTAAGTTTACACACATGCATGCTTTCGGATTTTAATTCTTTTTTATTTGATTTTTTGCTAGAGCATTGATTTCTTTCATTTAGTGTTTGATATCTTCCTCACTTTAGAATGCTATTTTTATACACTTGTGGTGAACCTAAGTCCAAACACTTCCATGTCTCTTCTTTGATGTTTTAATGTGTTAATTTTTCTTGAGTACAAGAAAAAGCTTAAGTGTGGGGGAGTTTAATAAGTGTTTGTGTATCCCTATTAATTAGTATATTTTACTTACGTGAAGTATTGTTTTCATTAGGTTTTATAGCTCATTATTGTGTTTTTGTGTTCTTTTGGGCATTTAGGGTTATGATAGCATGTTGCGGAGAAAGAATGCAAAAATAGGTAATGGAGATTTTTTTTTTGGGAGTTCTTTTGTGCAACTTAAGGAGCAAGATACAAGCCGTGATTATACATATTAGGGTGTGCGCCAACTTCCAAAGAGTTCAAGTAAATTGGTGATATAAAAGGGTACAAAGGCAGTCACATGCTCATGTTCCAAATTGTTTGAATATTTCAAAAGCTCTCCACATGGTTTTTATGCATCAAGAAATACTGCATGACTTACCACAAGGATGTGTGTCTGTCCGGGTGGCCTTAAAAGAAAACATAATGAAATTTGGAGTTCATTTGAACAGTTTTTAGTCAAGCTGAAAATCCACATAAGGGTGTGAAAATTCCACACGATCGTGTGGATTCCCGATTTGAGGGCTTAAATAGCCACTTTGAAGAGTTATTTGGGAATCTTTTTCCTATCTTGCAGAAGAAACGCAACTAGGGTATGGAGGAGATTTTTGCAAGGTTTGGGAGGACTTCTAAGCCGTTCAACATTGATTTTCTTTGAAGGAGAGTTATTGGGGGAGCCGTTGATGACATCAATTTGCCGAGGTGTGCCCTAAGCTCGACGGAAGAATCTTTGGAGAAGGAGGAGTGGCTCTTGGAGACCATCATCAAGGAACAAAAGGGGTTTATCTTTATGGATTGTCTGCACATTTACTTGCTTTCATCTTTGATTTTGTATTACTCCATGGAGAGCTAAACCCCTAGTGAGTACTTGGACATGTAAACCCTAGGATGTATTTGTTTCATTGACTTTTATTGCATTTTTTTTAATTGAGAATTTATTTGAATTTCAATATTGTGCCTTTAATGCTTGGTTTTCTCTTAGAGTGACACTAGGGTTGAGAACCTGTTTAGATCATCCTTTTGACAAGTGACCATCACCATTAAGATCAGATTGGTGAAGGTTGAAGATAGTTGAAAGAGTGAGTCGAGAGGTAGCAGAACGTCCTCTTTACCCTCCGGTGTGATTTATCCTACATCCACAATCCAATAGTTCTTTATAATTGCATACAGAGTGAGGTATCCAGAGTTCTCTCTCCACCGAGGTTTAGTTACGATTAGGAATAGGGTTTATTACTTCGAATCCATAAAGTTTTAAGCAGTCATACGTGGTGTGAGCATCAAGAGTTTTCTCTCCACTAGGATCTCATAGGGCACTAGTCATGGTTCACCTTAGATTTGGGACCATGTGATTTTGGATTTCCTAGACTCATTAGATCTCAATTATAGAATCATAATCTTATTCCTGCACTCGGAACTAAAATCCAAGGGGGGGGGGGAATTGTCCGAGTACCCGACTTTATCATTGATTGACTCCTCTTCTTGCCCTTTGCTTACTTTCTTGTCTTTTGATAACATCTTGAACATGTTCACAAATTGATTGATAATTTGGCTATTTAGCAATGTTATTTGTTACTAGAGTCTATTCCCTATGGATTCAACTACCCACCCCTTCGGTATTTTATTACTTTGACATCCGTGCACTTGCGGTACACAAGCAAGGGTTTGTCAACCTCATATGCACATATCAAGGAGTTAAAAATAGAAACACTCCTCAAGACCAATATAAATGTCCAGTGTTACCTCCTTCGGCGAACATTTTCTCTTACCTTTCTTGGGGGAAGTGACCTCTCGTCAATGCTTCTTGCTCATGCTTTCCTCAATCAATGTTGGTGTAAGCAAAGGGATGGTCTCTTTAATGTGATGGTCATCCAATGACCCCTCGAAAGGCTCATTGCGTAAAAATTTCTGCACACATTCATCAACAATCGAGTCAGTCTCATCAAGAAATTAATATATATCATCAAAAGTAGAAGGATGTTTCATGGCCTCGGATAAAGTGAACATGACTTCCTCATCCCCAACCCTAAGTGTCATCCTACCATTGCTAACATCGATTAGGGCTTGGAAGGTGGCTAGGAACGGCCTACCGAGAATGAGGAGCACTTCAACATCTTCATCTTCATCCAAAATCACAAATTTTACCGGGAAGATAAATTCGTCAACCTTAACCAATACATCTTCTATGATTCCCTTAGGATGCCTAATATACTGGTCCACTAGCTGCAAGGTCATCCTAGTTGACTTAAGGTCACTAAGTCCAAGTTTCCTAAACATGGTGTAAGGCATTACATTGATACTAGCACCTAGATCCGCTAGGGCCTTTTCATTTACCAAATCACCTATGTTACAAGGGATAGTAAAACTCCCTGGATCTTTTTGTTTCCTCAGTAGTCAATTCTAAAGCAAGACCGAGCTCCCTTCACTCAATGTGACCGTTGATACCTCTTCGAATTTTTGCTTGTTTGTTAGTAGGTCCTTGAGAAACTTTGCATACTTTGGCATTTGAGACAAGGCTTCAACAAATGGTACATTATGTGCAATTGCTTCAACAAATCCAGAAACCTCTTTAATTGTTTATCTGTACGATAATTCTTCAACCTTGATGGATATGGGAGGCCAGGAACATACTCCTTCACTAGTAATGGTGTTCTCTTCTTAACATTTAGGGTCTGTTTGATACGCAAAAAAATGAGAGACAGGACAGCACAAACTCTCTTGTCTTTTGTTTGATTTGCAAATATGTTTAGGGTACAGCACAACAACGTGTTTGAGTAAAGCACAAGTTGAAAAAAAAAATTGTCCCACCAAAACCACGGTACAAGTTTTAAGTTATGGGACAGCATAACAAAAGTCAATTTTACCCCACTTTAAATCCAAAAATTACCATAATTCACTAAAACCGCATCCCATCCAAAAATTTACAGTTGTCATTCAACGCTCTACCCGATCTAATCCACGGCCGTGAACCTCCTTCTCCGGCCTTCCCCTGCGCCGCGGTACTTTCCTTTTCAAATCTCTCTCCTCTTCTCTTGCCTTTCCCCTTCTTACTTTCTATTCTCTTTGAGAATTCTAGGGTTTCCGAGCATCTTTCAAGATCTACCGGTCTTCTTCTATGCCAATTTTTTAAATTTATTTATTAAATAAAAAATTATTATTATGTTAAGATTCTTCTTATCTCTAATTATAATAAACTTATTTAATCTTGAGAATTATAGTTAAAAATATCAAGATAATTAGTTTTTTTAATAAGATAAGAAATGTTAACAAAATTTATAATATATTTTTCATAATAATTATTAGTTAATATATTTAAAATTTTAAAAATATATTTGTGCCAAGTAATTTAAATTTTTTTTTTTGTTAATTTTCTTATTCCACAATACTAGAGGAATATATAAAGGGTATTATAATAATTTTATATTTAACTGTGTTATATTAATTTGTGTTGTCCTTTGAATATCAAACATGGCACAAGACAAATACTTGTGTTGTACTACAAGCACTTGTGATGTGTTGTACTCTTGTGCTGTACCTTTGTGCAAATCAAACGGACCCTTAGAGTAGCTTCTCCTTCCTTTGCCGGACTCTCAACAATCTTAATTTCTGGTCTCTTTTCCTTCTCCATCACCCTTTTACTACCCATCCCTACCTCTTTACCATTCCAAAGACTAATAGTCTTGAGATGCTCATAGGGATTGGCTTCAATATTACTCGGCAAACTTACTTAAGGGCGTTCAAACAATAGTTTAACTATCTGTCCCACCTAATTCTCTATGTTTTAAAGAGCAGCCGGCTGGTTTCTCATCGATGCCACTATGCTTTGGAATCAATTTTCAGACTACTGAAACTTAACATCTGTGCTTTGAATAAACCTAGTAAGTATTTCCTCCAATGCAGGTCTCTTATCATTCTGCCAGTAAGGTGAAAATCCTGGCGGGGACTCTACTGCTGCCCTTGATTACCCCAAGAGAAATTGGGGGCATTCTGCCATCCAGAGTTATAAGTACCACTGTAGGGGTTTCCTTGCTATCGGAGGACACTAGCAACAAAATCTACCTATTCGATTGGTCTGTGCGCCGCTCCTACAATGGAACAATCTGTCGAGGCATGTACTCCCCCATACATGTCAAATACCATGACTACAGCTAACTTATATGTAAAAAAAGTTATCGATCTGACACATCTCTTACGAGTGCATACCGCCAGTGCACGGGTTATCAAAGTAATAAAGTACTCTGGTGAGTGGATAGTAATATCCATAAGGAATAGTGCTCAGAATCACAAGAATTGCTATTTAACTATAGTGAAGATAATTCAAGAGTGGTATGAACAATATCGATGTAAGTAAAAAAATAAAGAAAAGAAGAAAGAGATGCAATAGAAATAAGAAGAGGCAATCGATAAAAAGATGAGACACCCGGAAATTGCTCACCCTAGGACTATTGTTTCAAGTGCAAGACTAATCATTATGTCTCCTAACTGATGTTTAATGAGTCATAGAAATCCTAATACACACGGTCCCAAATCTAAGGTCAACAGTGACTAACTCTACACTATGCCCCGGCAGAAAAGAATACTCTCAACGCCTCACACTATGCAAAGGTTGCTTAAAGCTCTAGAGACTCCAAGTAATAAACCATATTCCCTAATATAGATCTAACCCTTTGGTCCAAGCGAAAGACCCCTAGTCACAATTAAGCCCAGCACTAAGGATTACTTCTACACTTCACTCTGTTGCTCATGCAACTAAGCCCCAGTGGAGTTTGTCTCTTAGCACTTCACTCTATCATGACCGCAAAGAACTCTTGTAATGTGGAGGTAGGATAAATCACACCATAGGGGAAAGAGGACGTTCCGCTACCTCATGACTAACCCTCTCGATCCTCTCCAACCTAGCTTTATCTAATCCTAATGAAGCGTCACTCATTCACAAGGAATACCAATATAGATTCTCAACCCTAGTGTCAATCTAAGGGAAAATCAATTCAACAAGCATTCAAGGTTGGAACTCAATTAAAACATCAATTAAAGAAACATAATAAAGGTCAATGAAACAAAATCATCCTAGGGTTTACAAGTCCAAGCACTCACTAAGGGTTTAGCTCTCCATGGAGCAATACACAATCAATAATAAAATCGAAAGTAAAAGCATGCTATCTATAGATAAAACCCCCTCATAGTCTATATCGATGGTCTTGTGGAGTCACCTCATCTTCTCCAAAGGTTTCCTCGTCAAACCTAGGGCACACCTCGCCGAATCGATGCCGACAAAAGCTCCTCCAATAACTTTCTTCTGAATGAACGCGATGTCGAAGGCCATAGAACCACTCACATGACCTAGCCAAAGCCTCTCCAAACCCTAGTCACGAGCACCTCTATGGATGGGGAAAAGATGAGAAAAGGACCCCCACAAAACGTCCCGAAATCACGGTATTTATAGGGGCTAGAATCGGGCATCCACACGGGCGTGTGGAATTTCCAGAATTTGATTTTCTGCGAGCTGTGAACATTAAATGCTACAGTAATTATGCTGCAATAAACTGCTATAGTCATTCGCCAAAATGCTCCCGAATCCACTCTTTTCATCAAGGCCACATGAATGGGCACACATCCATATGGTAGATCGCATTGTGTCTTCAATGAAATCACATCGACGAAGATCTTACTAGTACTGCACAAGTCGGAACACTAAAAGTGACTGCCTTGGTGCCCCTCCAATTTGCGTATTTGCTTGAGCACAATAAAGGTTAGCACACACCCACATGCCTTTGAGCACACTTGTGTCTTCACGTTTGTTCAATTCAAGAACTTCATCAACAAATGCATCCACGATCTACTTTTTCTTCTTTTCTTCCAAAATTGTCTCCACAACCCTAAATGCATAAAAGAACACATATACACACAAATAAGCGATAAAATCTGATAAAAGTAATGCTCAATGTAAGAAAAGAATACTTCATATTACTTATACACAAGCACTTATCATGATCTTTTTGCTCAAAGATTCCACTTGGGTTGCTAGTGCTGTAACTTCATTAAAATGCTTGGTTGGTAGTTATTCATGGCTATTTCTTCTATCAACTGCTTGGTTGCCTATTAGACTAGCTTCACAACTGGCTTTCCCCTTAAGTTATACTGGTAGTTATTCATGACTATCTCTTCTATTAACTGCTTGGCTGCCTCTAAGTTCTTATTGCCAAGTGATCCCCCAGTTACTGAGTCTATAAGCTGTCTGGTACTCTGATTCCGGCCCTGATGGGAAATATGAACTTCCATCCATTCAGGGAGGTTATAATGCATACACTTCCTTAACAAGTCTTTAAATCTTTCCCACGCATCAAACAGTGATTCAGTGTCCAACTATACATAAGTTGTAATATCCTAACGCCATCGAGGAAAAGCCAAAAGCTACTACTTAGCTCTTCCTTTCAATAAGAATGAGAACAGGTGGAGTCTGATGCCGTTATCCAAAAAGTTGTTGATTTTCAGCATATCGCACACCTCGAGGAATCCTCCTATGTGACTGTTGGGATCCTCGTCTGATAATCCATAAAACTATATTGAATTCTGGACCATCTGAATAAAGGCAAGTTTCAGT
The DNA here is from genome assembly GCF_009730915.1 of Dioscorea cayenensis subsp. rotundata. Lineage (NCBI taxonomy): Eukaryota > Viridiplantae > Streptophyta > Magnoliopsida > Dioscoreales > Dioscoreaceae > Dioscorea > Dioscorea cayenensis. Next base: position 73,740 of record NW_024087451.1, on the reverse strand, counting down.
TCAAAGTTATTAGCTACAACTGGTGGGCACACTATACTTGACTGAGAACTATCAAGAGTGGGACAAGCGTAATTAGAAAGGGTCCTTTGTCGGTTTCCTTGATCTACCATTGTGTCCAACTGCTCTCCCTCAACACTCATAGTCAAAGATCCTGTCTCGTTCAGTAAAGTTGTTCTCAATCGAGATCTAATCACTCTTTCTATATTGCTCTCGTCTTCTACCAGTCTTGTTTACTTTCCCTTTGGTGGCATATATTGAAATTAAACAAAAGAAAATGAATCAGAAAACAATAAAAAAAAATCAAAAGAAAAACAAAGAAGAAATAAAAGAATTGGCTAAAGTGACTAATATTCAAGTGGTCCTAATATCACTATTCTTCCCCGATAATGGCGCCAAAAACTTGATAGGGACGCAAGTGTACGTGCCAATTGCGTAATAAAGTGTACATAAAAACATAGCATCGGTCCACATGAAAGAAAATGAATACTAGTAGTAACCCTAACCCTGAAAAATAGCCTAAGTGATTGAATGTTGGGTGTGTGAACAAAAGAAAGTAAATATAAGAAAATATTGAAAATAATAGGAGAGAAGTCAAGAAAGAAAACGATGTCAGGGCATAACATCTCTCTAGGGTTATAAAGTGCAGTATAAATGTTATTTATGCATGCAATCCTATTTGAACTAAGAGGTTTCCAATATCTCAATCGAAGAGTAACTGACTAGATGCAGAGCTGATACGGATATTCACACAATCGCATTAACACTTTTTGAAACCTTACTGTGAGCTAATAATAATCTCTTAAGTAGATAACCCCCCTGTAGAAAGAGATTATCCCTAATCTAAATACAAAGTAGAGATGCGATTTCTCCTAAAATACACTCTACATGATTGCAAAGAGCACAGAGATTATCACTAATCCACTCGAAAGGATTGCGGGAGACGAAGTCTCCTAAGTACTCTAACCAGAGGTGTACTCACTATCCTCTTAAATTGCGGCATGTCTATACTAGGCGAAAATTTTTTCTCGTCACATAGCACACCAAACATGATAGCTAGGGATTTCACTTTGTTAGCAACCAAGCATTCAACCACGCAATTAGATTTAAATAGAAATAATTGTAATTAAATAATTAAAGCATCAAAGATCTAATAACCAATGTCAAAAAATAAACCTTAGAGTTCAACCATGCCTAAACATCTACAAATTAGCCCTCCATTAATGGGGGGCAAGTATCCAAGATACAAATAATAGGAGTAAACATGAAAACCATGAAAAGTCCCTTCTCAATCGTGCCGATGAAGGATCACCGGAGAAGCTCTAGGAAAGCTTCCACGCACGCCGCCAAGGTTACCTTGACGGCTACTATCTTCAATCCCCTTGAATGTTGATCCGAATGCCCGTTGAAATTACCCCATAGTGCTAGAGATTCATCTCTTATCTTTTCTAACTTCACCTCCAAGAAACACCCCAAAAGAAAAGAATTCAATGCCCTAAAAATCTTCATAAGTTCTATTTATACCTGACTGCTTACGGGGGCTTACGAGTGTAAAGACATGGTTGTAAAGGAACTAGAGATGATGGTCGTGAGCCTTACGGGAACACTTACAGCTGTAAGGTCTTCTTTTTTATGTTTTGGTCCAACATATGGCCGTAAGCAATGGACTGTAAGCTTCACTTTTCCGCTTCTTCTGACCGCCCTTACAGGCGTTAGCTATAGTCGTAAGTTCTTCTAGATGATCCTTACAGGCATAAGCCTTACCCATAAGGTCCTTTGAATTGGCTCTGAATCCCTCTTATGGGTATAAGCATGCCCACAAGGTCCTCTGGAATGGACTTACAGTTGTAAGCTGCCCATAAGCCACCCAGTTTGCCTTGTCCTTGATCAAATGATGCCGAGAGAACTCCAACTTCATTGGTTGAGGTCTAAAATGTTTCTTTTGGCTCTCTATCATCTTGAAATGATGTCATAAGCCTAAGAATGTGAAACACACTAGATTTAGCATTGAATTCCACAATACAATTCTAATACATAACCGAATGGGTGTACAAAGTGATATAAAATACATGCATGTGTACACTCATCACTCTTAACACAAAGCTCACCAATTTCAACAAGTATAAACCCTAGATCTAACATTCAAGAAATGAAATACAAGTAGGAGGAATGGAAGGATCAAGCTTGTAACAATGATCCTACCCTCTCACAAACAAGGATAGGGCAACAACCAAGCTCCACATGTGCATCAATCAAAGCTCTAGATTTAATGTAGCAAGGATGAAGAACATGGAGTAAAATAAGGAGAAAGAAGATGGCATGCCTTGTCAAGCCCTAAGGAGAAAGAGAGATGAATGGAGCTTCTTCCAAGAATGAGGATGAAGGCATTCAAGTGGAGATCTTTCATCCAAGAGGAGAAGCTAAGAAGATGATAAGGAGAAACAAGGGAGAAGAGGTATAAAAGGGTTTAGGGGCTAAAATTACAAAACTAGCCATATAACATCAAGAGAAGAGGGTGCGAGAAAATTCCGCACAAGGTGTGCGGTTTGGCACAGGGTGTGTTGTTTCACACGGCCTGTGTGAATCTTAGCTCAACAAAGGTTTTAAGCTAAAACTAGCATAAAATGTGATGATTCGCGCGGGCTATGCGGATCTCAGCCCAATAAAAGATTTGAGTTAAAACTAGCATAAGCTGTGCGGATCTTAACTCAAAAAATGATTTGTGAGCAGGTTGTGCGGATTTCAGTATGTTAAACAATTCCTAGGCTAAAGATGGCACAGGAGATGCCGAATCACACAACCCGTGGTAGAACCCTATCACAAGCACTATTCTACAGCTGAAAACTCCTAATACTAAACAAAGACCTACTGGGCAGACCCAAAGTAGGGAACCAAACCAAAGAAAGTTTCTTAGTATCACAAAATCACCAACACTCAAAATGCCCAAATGATTTTCTTTACTGAGAATGAAGAAGGTCACTAGTAGTCTATCCTTGGAAAGTGTTAAAAACGCAATGTAAATAACAAATAACAAATAAAAGATAGATGTTCACGGACAAGAATCAAAACCTGTAGGTTAAATGGAAACTTGAATCGAGACCGAATCCTTTGAATTCTTACTCTCAACTTAAGTATATGTTGCTCTCCTTATGGATTCCATTCAAATCAATGTTAAGGAAAGCCCTACTTTGTATCATTGTTCCCTGTCTTCTTAAACCTTCACCTTTCTCTTACTCCAAGCTTAAAACATGAATCTTATCTTGCATTTTCCTCATCATGTTTGCTTTCATTGTAGCCAAGTGTGCTCCAAGTGAAGGCTAATTAAAACCAGCCTTCTTTCTACAGTCTAGGATGGTTGAACTGTGGGAGCCTAAATCATCCCTCCTTTGCAGTTAGTTGAAGAGACCTTAGTTAAAGTTGGTTGGTTTTTATTATTTCTTTTTATTTTTTTTATTGTTGCAGCTAATTTTGGGTAAGGCTCCTCGATTAGTAATGTTTTTGGTTGAATTCCCACAGTCTAGCATGAGAAAACTTGGTGTTTGTTGTAGATGATACCTTGTGATCCTTGTAAAAGATTCAGCAATTCCAATAGTATATTGCTTAATTTGTGACTCTATGTTATTAGTTACTTGGCAATCTGTTATGAATCACAATGAGGATTTCACCAGGATTGATAGATCGAGGACTTGTAATGCTATATCAGTAGCTAAACTATCAATGATTCAACTATTCTTCCACAATCTGAACTAAATCAGAGAAATCACTTCAAAAGAACTCCAAATAGCATTCATTCAACCAGAAATTAACCACATATCACCAGATCAATCATCATCCATCACTATCTAGCAATAAAAGAACTCCAAACATTCACAGCTCGCCAAATGAGATCAAAAGAGTCACAGATCGATAGATCAAACTCTAAGATGCAAGAAATAGAAAGAAAACAATAAATGGGCTTACTGCCCTCCTGTCCGATCGCCAGCAGAGCTCACCGAAGCTCAGCTTCTTCCCAGAACCAGGCCTCACTTCGATTCATCCATCCCCTCTCCCTTCTCCAAGCAACCCATCTTCTTTTATAACCCTCCTTGCCTCGGGATAAGTTTACGAAATCCCTATCCCAATACATCGTAACATTACCCCACCCATCAAATTTGACCTTGTCCTCAAGGTCGGAGTGAAATAGAGTGATGACCATCATGTTGTACATCCTCAATATGGTCGCGGCAAGGATATCGTTTAAGAAACTCAAACATACCTTCATTGTAAGCTGGTCAATCAAACCTCCCACTTGTAAGGACTGGCCATTGACAATCAATACCTTGAAGGAATGAGCAAGGAGAATATCATCCACTCTATGTGTGAAAGCTGCAAGGATGGTCACCATTATATCAAAGAATTCATTTAGACAAGTAGGTTTGCTCCTGAATATCTCCTTAGTGGTTGTCAGAGTCTTAATTGGTGGCAATGCCTGTTGTGTCCAACCCATCATAGTATAAAATGCATGGAAGTGCATATTAATGTCACTGTGGCATAGTGATGAATCGCAAAGGAGTCGAGAATGGCCGGTGGCCATAAGCGGTGGCATAGAAGAATGGAAACAAGAGGAGAACAAGAGAAAGTCCTCTTGGCCAGCCACAACGACGGTGTATAGAGAATCGAGTCTCCAAGGTATAACATCAAGATATAATTCTTGTTGCCAACCAATTGTAATAGAATGCCGAGCCAAGATTTCGAATGGCATCAAGAAAGAGTAAGTCTTGCATATTTTTCATTTCCATCACCATTGAGAATTGTAGCTCTGAACAAGATAAATTCCATCATCATCACTCAAAGGCACCGTTATCATAATAAAACCGGCATAGGCATATCCCACAAACAAAATGTTCGAATAAATTGCATTTCGCCGATCCATCACAACAAGCATTCGGTGGGATTCAAGCAACTCATTACACCAACCATACCGATCCATCAGTGCTTTGGTGATTCCAAATACCACAAGAAAAGTATGGTATTGATGGTTCATCATACTAGTCCAAAACAATGCAACATGTGTTCGATACACTTGTTCGAGAATGCCGACAAGCATCGGGGATGCATTGAATGAACAGATCGGCAAAAACAAGTTCTTTTCGTTAAAAGGAGTTGAGGCCACAATAGGGAGAGATATCATCGAAATTCGTCGTGAGGAAGACACATCCATCCATTGGTTAAAAGGTGAGTGATTTGTATCAATATGCTATAAGGGTTGTCCATATTCTGCATATATGATAGAGAATCATGATTTTCAAGAGTCTTGAGTAGTTGCTCAGTTCTAGAAATCAATGCAAGTGAGTTAGGGAAGTATATAGCTGCAGGCCTGTATGCTTCAAAAAAAACATCTGAAGTTGCTTTTGCCGCATCAATAAAACTCCTATAGAGATCCACCATGTAGTCATCAATTGGACCACCCCCAGGATCGAAAATAAGGACATTCTTCTTACCGAAGATGTTGGCCTTCTTGGCGAGACTATAAGCAATAACTGTAATCGTTGATGCACTGCTAAGTCTCAGGACATGAAGTTTACCAATGACACTAGCATTATTTGAAGTCTGGTGTCGTGAGTCAAAAAGGTAGGCAGGAACAATAACCACAACATTCTTGATGTTGGTGTTGAGGTAACTTTCAGCAGTGTTTCTCATGTTAATGAGGAACATTAACGAAATCTTTTCAAAGAAGAAAGAGCTTTTCATTACCCTTGAAACTCTGCAAGGAGTTGTCATGAATCACATCAACAGAAGAATTTCCATTAGAGTGGTTTGTGATAGCATGTTTTTGCCTCAAAGACAAGTATGTATTTATCATCTGAACATCACCAATAACTAGCTGGGCAACAATGGAGCCATCCAAAAACACAACCCCATATAGGAATATGCACATGGTTCCTGTCGTACCATGCTCAAATACATTTTGCAAGAGCAATTGCCATTGTTCAAGCTGACAGTGTACATCTCGAGCATTCAAAAAGACAATGGGATGTAAAGCTCCTTCATTGAAATATTCTTCAACACAACAGCCGTTGGTGTCCTTCAAACCTCCACCATCATATGTTTTCCCAGATAAAATTGTTAGATCAAGCTTATCCCCTTCAACTTCAAGTGCATTATGATTAAAGGGCCTAGTAAGATGAAGGTTATCACCTGTTTGCATCTTCCTCACAAAAACCGGAGTGACGATGATGTGCAAACTCTTGATCAAGATGGCCATTGTGATATCAATTACTTGGTCAAACATAGAAAGAATATATGTATAAGGACGACACTGCCCAGTAGTAGAAGTGCCACCGCTTTGTACAACATCATCATTAGAGCCATAGGAAAATGAACTATTGTGAGAAGGAGTTGCCATAATACTACTAGTTGGAACAACAAAATTAGGAACAACAGATTGCCCATCAACAACAAATTCCAAGGTAGACATTGGACTAATGTGATAAAGAAAATCTAGTCTATCACATTTCTCAGGTATTTCTGCAAATAATTGAGGTGTATCGTACGAATGATGCATGCCTTTGTCTAGATGAAGCATTTCTAAAGATCCATAGGTTGATGTGATGGCTTTGGCTAAAATTGACCAAGAAGAAAGAGTACCAAACTTCTGAAGCTTCTAAAACCAAGGTAGCACCGGTCCATCCATATTTATTGCTGCAATTTTTAATCGATATGGATCTGAGATTGCAAAATATTCAAAGAATTGTTCAGCCTTAAATACCCACTGTAAGGCATTTGTTCCGTCAAAAAGGGAATATTGACTTTCACCATTCTCCTTTGATGTGGAATACACAGCTTTTGTTCACAAGAAGTTGATACAGGGCACTGCTGTTGAACTAGGCGTGATATAATGCGATTCAATTTATTGGAGATATCAGCAAGAATGCTATCGATTTCATCCATAGAGTGAGTATAGAACGAAAGCACCAAATGTTATGAATCACAATGAGGATTTCACCAAGATTGATAGATCGATGACTTGTAATGCTATATCAGTAGCTAAACTATCAATGATTCAACTATTCTTCCACAATCTAAACTAAATCAGAGAAATCACTTCAAAAGAACTCCAAATAGCATTCATTCAACCAGAAATTAACCACATATCACCAGATCAATCATCATCCATCACTGTTTAGCAGTAAAAGAACTCCAAACATTCACAGCTCGCCAAATGAGATCAAAAGAGTCACAGATCGATAGATCAAACTCTAAGATGCAAGAAATAGAAAGAAAACAATAAATGGGCTTACTGCCCTCCTGTCCGGTCGCCAGCAGAGCTCACCGAAGCTCAGCTTCTTCCCAGAACCAGGCCTCACTTCGATTCATCCATCCCCTCCCCCTTCTCCAAGCAACCCATCTTCTTTTATAACCCTCCTTGCCTCGGGATAAGTTTACGAAATCCCTATCCCAATACATCGTAACACAATCCTAGTAGTTAAGTTAAAAAAAAAATTCTTGGTAATAGCTGCTGTCATGAGTTCCTGCTGTGGTGTAGATGAGTTATGTTATTAGTTTTAGCTAATATGTATATATATATATATATATATATATTCCCTTACTGTAAAATCTTCAAACCAAGGTGCATGACAACCCATTCTCAAGTCTTCTGGGTCTTTTGAAATATATATATATATATTCCATGCACGCCCGTTTCCTTGAAGATTTCTTTAGTTATAATCATGTTTTGAACATCACCTAAGCTGCAAAATATTCCTTTATAATTAAGCTCTCCTTTTTCCCTTGATGCAAGCCATTTTCTTCCTTCTTTCACTCACTCATTCTTTTATTTATATCTTTTTTACAATCTTACTTTTGCATCGCTATTAAACGTGAGTGGATTGTTGAAATTCGCATCACCTAACATGTTTCTTAACTTGTTGTATTGCCTTGTAATTAGTTTGAATTTTATACTCTCCTTTCTGTATAATTATTCTAAATATGGCTAATATAACAAATTACCTTATCTATGGGATTTGTTATCAATTTAAAAATATTAACAACACCTAAATAGGAAACAAATGAGATAATTACACCATTAAATGATTATTGATATTATAAAGATAAAATTACTCTTATGCCGACAACGTGACTCATTTTATTTTGATTTTGAGATTCCATTTTATGGTGATGGTGGTGAACCGAGGGCTTAACGTACTACAATAGAGGGTTCTACCCACTGATCAACCTATTGAGAGATGGCGTGGATGATCAGGGGTATGTTATTTCTATTTAGGGTGGCATAAGAAACTCTAATAGATAGGAGAGACACTCCTTAATTCTAAGCCACTATACTTCACCACATTGGTAAACTCAGGCCAACACCAAAGCAGGTAATATTTAAAAAAAAAAAAAAAGGAGTAAAATGTAAAATGTAGCTTTGGTAGACCCCCAAACTAAGCCACGGCTATGGCCAATTCGAAAGGTACTTTGGTAGGCCCATAATTTGTATTTCAAAAATCCAACCCTAGGTTAAATTATTTTTTTGAAAATATTATATCATTGATTTTTTATCACTATAATGTGTATTCAAGAGCTATTTATTGAGTTTTATACATTTATTTTTGTCACTATTCTTGTACTTGGAATATCTATTCTCCTATTAGTGCATATATACTGAAATCTAATCTACTAATGTTTATATTTGAGCTTATATTTATTGTAACTACTATAGGAATCTCCTTGAGTTCGAAATATTTTTTTTTTTTAACTCCTCATTGAGTGAATGTAACTGTGTTACTCATCCTCAATTTTTTTTAATTATTTTTTAAATAACTTTTGTCCATCTTTTGAAGTGTTAACGAGCAAAGGTACCACTAAATCTTGCGGTTTTTAAAAGATGGATGTATATACATGCCACCTACTCGTGGACATCACGACGGTTGTCACGTGCTAAGAACATGTCGAGACATAATAATTTTTAAAAAAAATAAATAAATAATAATAATAATAATAATAATCCTTTTTAAAAATTTGAGTTTAAAAATTTGAATTTAATCATGCATATTTTGAGCTTATAATCTTTAGTCTATTTCTATCGAGGGAAAGTAAATAAAAATAAAAAAAATGTTGGACTTTATCAGACATTTTAAATTTCCAAAAAAAAATCAAATTATAATATATTAAAGTACAAAGATAAATATATATATATATATATATAATCAATGTATTTTTATCTATTTACTCCTATGTGATAATGTTGATTATTGATATACCACCTACATAGAGTCTAAGCATTATTTATTGTGATAATTCACCACAAAATACGTATTATTTATAAATAGAGTCTATGCACTATTTATAAATAGAGTTTACAAAGAAACCACCAGTAATATAGTAATAACTCATCAAAAAAAAATGTAAGGGATTGAAACTTAACTCATTTAGTATTGTTCACGCACTATTCACTATGGGTCCAATACAATAGAAAACTATTCATTTAATGTATACTGAGTCCCGTATATATATTAGGTCCCATTGTGTGTTCCCTGTGAGATAAATCATATTATCCACTTTTCAAAGTTGCATAACAAAAAAATTTACCATTGTCGAGTTGTGGTCTCTGATACATCATCTTGAGCACAAATGACATACCTTTATTATCTCGCTGGTTAGTCTATCGCATATGATAAATCTCTAAAAATCATTAAGTCACGCAATTTATGTACCTTCATACCAGTCTATCTCTTCAATAGCTAGCGTTTATCGCTTTTGTCAAAATATAAATATATACATGTAGAGAGAATCTCCACCAACTCATGATAAATTATCGAGGTTCTTATTTGCCACCCTTGAAAATTAATGAAATTACCTATATCACTCCACTTTTCAGGAATTACTTCACCCACGATTTAAATTAATATTTGTCCCTCTTCGAACAAATTCTGGTGTTTAAAATTTGATTAAAATAAAATCTTTACTCTTTTATAAAAAAAAAAACTTTTATAACGTATTTCATTGGATATTACATATAATTTAAAAAAAATAAAATAAAATTTTCTTCATCAAGTCAAATTACATATCCCTTTATTTTTAATTAAAAAAATCCATTGTCTATTCATGAAAATCAAACACATATCTAATAAATATGACATGCATTACCTTCGATATAAATAAATGAGTAAAAAGAAAGACAATTAATCTAATTGATTTGATTTTTTACCAACTCAGCAGAGAGCACATGTCTCTTTAAGATTCACCAAGTTTGTTTCTGTCTTTGTTATTTATTTTTATGTTAGTTATGTTGTCTTTTTCTCTTAGATGTTGTACTTCTTCTTGTAGCTGTGTCTGTTTTTTATCTATTTACTTTTGTGAAATGTAATCCCTTTTTCTTTGGATGAATGTGGCAAAATATTTTAATATTTATAAATTTTCAAAATTAAATATTTAATATTTAATTTAAATAATTAAATTTCATAGAAGTAGGGATGGCAACGGGTAGGGTATGGGTAGGGTATGCCAAAACCCTTACCCGTACCCGTAACCCCTACCCCATACCCGTACCCTTACCCGCACTCTCTGCGGGTAAAAAAAATCATACCCTTACCCTTACCCGCAGGGTACGGGTATACCCGCAGGGTACCCGCTTACCCGTTGTTACCCATTGTTCAAATTATCGAATTAAATTTAAATAATAATAAAAATAAATTAATTATACATTATATTACAATCTTTAAACACATGTCCATAAATTCAAAATTACAAGTTGATATATATTTGTTTATCTTAAATTATATAATCACATAAAAATGACATTTATTTAGAACTCAATGGTAACTCTACCTTTTTGTTTTTATTCATGTTTAACTATCTTGGTTTTTGTTTTTAAATTTTTTTATATATCTACTATTTATATTTTTATATAGCTTCAAATTTTTATAAATATCTAGTAAGATTTTGAATATAAAAAATATTATAAGTAATTCTCATAAGTTATATCCAATTGATTTTTTTATTAGTATCTTATTTTTTTCGGGATGTTTTTATAATTTATAGAATAAATTATTATAACATTATTTTTTTATATTTGTTTATTTTTTTAAATTTAATTATGATTTTTAATATATATCTAAAAATTCAATTTTGATAATATTATCAAATATAAATATAGAAATTAAATAAAAATTTAAAAATAATATATTAAGAGAAAAATTTGAAGTATTATTTTCAAATTAATCACCATGAAAAATAGATATTGAGTAAATGTTTAGTTTAATAAAAAAATTATATATATATATATATATATATATATATATGAAAAGGGTAAGAGTGCAGTGCAGGGTTTTCACCTGCACTCTTCAACAGGTGAGGGTAAGGGTAAAGTGCAGGTAGGGGTAGGGGCATACCCTTACCCCGACCCTGCACTCCAAAAACTAACTGTACCATCTTTGCAGTCATCCCGTGCATTTGACTCAAAGAGGGTAATCACCTCTTTGACCGAGCACTGGCATCGAGTATCTCCCGTCGGGTAGGGTACAAATTGCCATCTCTACATAGAAGAAAAACATTAATCCATCACTCAAAATAAACTAGTTCTATATATTCTCATACTCAAACCAAATTTTCACACACAATGAGGACCATAACGAAAAAAGGACATACATACATACATCTATATATTATTAATAGTCACCCAATTCTCTTCGGGTGACTCGCGGTGAACCACCGCGTATGCTCACCGCGAGTCACCGGATCCACGGCCACGCTCACAGGCTGCTCTACATTATCCTCCACCGGCGCCGGCGCCGGCGCTGCCACCGCCGCAGCATTACCAACTCTAACATCGACGGCGCCAATGAAGTCCCTGGTCGGACGGTCCTCGTTTCTCCACGTGGTCAAATCACAACCATTTAAAGGGAAAGAACGCATGGCAGTTGCCTTTTGCAGCAAAGCCATGGCCGAGAGACTAGGGTTAGGTTTAGGGTTAGGGTTCAAAGAGTGGAGTTCATGGTGAAGAGAAGGTTGAGGAAGCTCATGAGGTAGTTTCATGGAGATCAGTGTTGCACTCTCTTGTGCCAGTGCATCACAGAAAGCTCTGTGAGTGAGGAAGCTGTCCTTCCTGCATGCATGCATATGCATGCATTTATCACAAAAACAAAATTAGGGTTTCATGTTTTCATCATGCAGTTCAAAAGTAAGATCATATATTTTCATCTAATTATTTTTTATAATTTCTGCTGAAAATTATGAACAAAATGATGATAATATAAATGTCTGAAATGTTTGAACTAGCTAGTGATCGATCGATGCAGAAATATATTTTTCTATTTTGTTTTGGAGTTTAAGAAATAAAACATTTCTAAACAAAATCATGAAATCTTTGAAATATTTCAATAAAATTCAGCAGAAATACATATTTATATATATCCTATCATGAGAGATGTATAAATTTCTGATATGTTTATGTCATCATACAATTTTGTCCCTTCCTTCTGTAATGAACCTATCACTTTATTATATATATGTTTCAAAATGTTAAATATTTTCCCTGAATTTGCTGAAATGGCAGCACGAATTTATTTCTTTTTCCAGATATGAATGATTTCACCTGACATATCTCTTTAAATGTATTCATTTTCTATCTTCAGACAAGTCACATATATGTATATATATTATATGTATATGCAACTCACCTGCACATCTTTAACACCATAAATTTCAACAAAATTAACCAAAAATAAATAAATAAATAAATAATCATCACCTGGAGAACAGAGTTCCACAATCACAAGTGTACTCTTTGGTTCCACAAGTCTTGAGATGAGCTTTCCAATCAGAAAGAACAGCATATCTCTTAGAACACCGGTCACACTTCCACTTCTTCTCACCATGTTTTCTGCAGTAGTGTTTCTTGATTCCAGTGAGATCACCAAGAGCTCTTGAAGGGTGATGGTGCACACAAGTTGATTCAGGACAAACATAAACCTTTTTCTTCATCACTTCCTTGTTGCTCTTCTGTCTGAGCTTCCATGGCAGGTTGTGACCTCTTCTGTGAAGCTGCAAGTTCTGGTCCCTTTGGAAACCTTTGTTGCATATTTCACATACAAATCTGTTTGTTGCCATCAAGCTCTTTGGTGACATTGCTACTACTTCAGCATCTGGATCTTCAAACATATATAAATATATATATATATATTCCATCAACTGAAATGATCAATGAATCAAAAGACAACATGTTTGCATGTAGAGATCATATATACCTGGGTTTCCAGGTTGGTTTCTCTTCTTCTTGAGCATGGACATGGAGTGTTGAAACATGTTTGAGTAATGGTTGAAAAGATGAAGAAGAAGGAGAAGAAGAGGGGTTTAAAAGGGAGAAAGAAAAAGGAAAGATGGGTATATGTTTCCAAGTGATCTGATCAGAAACATACAATGAAGGAAGAACATTGGATAATTTCAAAGCAGGGAATGAATGCTCTTTTTAACTCTCTGAACTTTTTGAGAAGGGACAGTTCAGAGTAAGTTTAGGAAGAGGTATAATTATTATTATTATTATTATTATTATTATTATTATTATTATTATTATTATTTACTTACCACTCTTTTGAAAAAATACCAAATTAAATTTGCTTGCCCTTTCTTTGATTTTACCAAAATTATATGTTTTGACTTAAATTTAAATCACCTCTCTTTAGGTCTTTGTTTATATTAAATATTTGTTTTAACATATATCGTCGAGTCTTAAATATATTTTGATGATTTTTAATGCATCAACTAGAAGTTGTTTATTAAAAATATAAAATATTATTAATGTATCACAATTATAAAGATTTTATATAATAAAAGTTATTTAACTTAAATTAAAATATTAATTCTGAGATAATTATCTTTATAATAAAAGAATTAATACTTGATTGAGAGTTTGAATTCGTGGTTTTTCTACTTTTATAAAAAAAAAATTGAGATAATTAATTTTTAAATAAATCAAAAAATATAAATAACTTGGCCGTTTTTTAGTGGGTGGTGAGTAAAAACCTGTTTTAGGAAGTGGGGTTCCTTGTGGAGAAGTTGGTATTCTTTTTGCTAAACATGCAAGAGAAGGGATAAATGCACATGAGTTTCAGTGGTCACCAAAATAAAGATGTATATATATATATATATATATATATTAGGTTATGTGGTTGATGAATCCCATCTCTTTCATTCACCAAACCTTTTCTTTTCTTTGTTTTAAATTTTGTTATTTTCAAAAGAAGATGATTTTTATGAGAAGATGGTCTTCATCAAAATCATTAATATGATATAATTTATATGGAATCTCAAACCTAGTCAAGTGTTCATTAGATATGGTAGACTATATATAGTTCATTTTTTAATTTGACTCCTTGATCATCATGGACTCCGATTAGGTTAAGATGTGATATATTTTAGATTTATTAAAGAATCTCACCGTTGTTTAGTAGACACATGTATTCACATGAATTCGTTTTTTTTTAAGTATTCTTATTAATAAGAATTTAATCTATTTTACGAATAAATGTTAATAATTAAATGATTTGGATGGTAGGGTTGGAGTACTAGCTAGCGTGAGTTGATTTATAATGGCTTAGAAAAGGGATTTAAGCATTTTAATTGCAAAACCTTTTTCTTTTTTGTTAGCCTGCACCCAACGTGATTGAGCCATTGATTGATGTACTCATGTGACTAAAAAAGAGAACTTTTTTAAAGATTAGTTTGGTGGATAAATTTTAAATGACTTTACCATATTTTAATTAAATTAATTTAATTAAAATTAAATGTTTACCCTTCATTTCTTGTGTTTTTTATATAAATCATTGCTTAACACACTTAAAACTCAATAGCATAATTTGATTCCAATGTTTTTTTTTCATCCGTTTTCTATAAGTTATGGGTTTTAAATTAATTTGGAGCATTGTTGGCATCTACAAACGGTGCTATCTTTTTTTTTTGGGTTATGTACCCAAATAATTAAATTTAAATGATTTTGTGGTTTTTAATGAGAAAATAATAATAAATTATTAAATATTGTAAAAAAATTTAAACATTGTGACCTGATTGACTCGGCCGGGTCAACCGGTTCCTGATTGAAACGCTCGGATAACCGGATTAACACCGGGTTTTTTCATACCCGATTTAATGGGAGTATAACTAGGGCCACATACGGCTGGGTTTTAATTTTCCGGTTGAGCCAGGTTGGGTCGATCCGAGTCCCGACAACCTTACAAAAAAATAGAGTACTCTTAGTAATTGATTGTTTTACTCTTGTTCAAACAATCCTGTCAATTATTGTTTTTTGAAGTGACTATTGCAGAAATTAATTATATAATCTTACATGGTAGATTCTAAACAAATGCCCATTTTTATTGTGTAATGGATTCATTCTTTCTACTCCTATTACTATTAATTGGGTCTCTAGTTTATAAATGATTTTGATCACTTTTCGTAGTTGATTTAAGTTGTCAAAGATTTTTGTTTTTATAGCATTTTATTTTATTTATATATTTATTTTATTCCTTAATTTTAGGATTAATTGTTTTGCATTTTTTTAGAGTTTTTATTGCTTCTTGTAACCATTATTTCAAAAGAGAAATAAAATTTCTGAAATTTTTTAACTCAATTGATCTATATGCCGCTATGTTAAGAGGCCAACTAGTAACATAGTAAATATACATGGTAATACATTCTTAACATGAGAAACACCTTGTGGGACATCAAATTGATATTATTTATTTATTTATTAAAATAAAAATTGATATTTTTTATTCGTTTTGGGTTATTATGTTATTAATTAGTAATATGTTATTTGTCTCTTGTTCAGCTCGAAGTTGTAGATTTCTTTCCCTTGTTTTGCTGAGATTGGACTTTGTTACACTTCTCTAGAGAGGAAAACCGTTGCTCTTATTCTGAGTTGTATTGATCAGGGCTTAGAATAGGAATTTGATACATGTTTAAGTGGTGGAGGTGATATATATCATAATGGTTCAATTCTGTTGTTAAATGACAAGTGACATGTCTCTTAAAGCAGTGCTAGGGATGAATATTTCAATAAAATGTCTTGTTGTTTGATTTTATTGTTTGTTACTGGAATGGTTATATAAGTCAAAAAAGCTATTTATGAGGTGTCATGTTGGTCTAACTAGCATGTACCATACAATATTAGGACTTTCTGCCTTTATGTTGTTAGTCTTCATACTTAAATGGATGCTCTTTAACTAATGTTTTTAGCTTATTGAGCACATCTTGTTGGCAAAATGCTTAGAGGTTATGTTAATACTTCTCTAAAAAGGTTGCTTATATGCTGTTAATATAGGATAAGTCTCTCATATATATATATATATATATATATATATATATATATATATATATATATTTTGACAAATTCAACATGTGATGTTAGTTAGAGACATCCGTGTTGATTGGGAATTGATCGTCTAACCTGATAATACAGGTATTATATGTTAATTATAATTCAATACTGTTTGCTGCTCGAGTGGTTATATACTTAGGTGTTGTTTGGATCAGCTTATTGCTGATCCAAAAGCACTTATTTTATAAGTTAAGTGCTTATGAGGAGAAAAAGAGTGTTTGGATGGGCTTTTTTGAATAAGCTCAGTTCGTAAAATAGCTCAAAAATACAACTTATTTTATAAGCTGCAAGAGAGCGACTTATGAAATAAGTCGCTTTTTGATAAGTTAGTTGGTTAAGTGCAATTACTAAAATGCCCTTAACCAATCTCAAAAATTCAGACTTTTTCTAACCCTAACTTCTATCATCCCCATCTCCAAAACCAGCAGATCCATCACCATCTCTCCGAGATGCCGATCGTCGCCATCTCATCTTCGAATTGGTGGGCTGTTTTCCAAGGTATCCATCCAAAGCTTGTGTACCTTTGTTATTGTATTTGCTATTCTTGGTTGAAAATGATGGATTCCTCTCTCTCTCTCTCTCTCTCTCTAGTTGAGTTTTTGATGTGTTTACTCGAGAACGAGCATGGAGATTTGAAATGATGAAATGATGACAATTTTGTATGGGAAAATATTTTTTTATGTTCTTTTTCGTAGAATTCAATATATTCCCAAACTTCTCTTTTGCATTCATATAAATGTCAAGTCGTGATGGTTTTTGGTAATTTGATATAGTTGATGATAGAGTTGGCTAAAAATCCCGGTGCAAATAGTTATTATTTTGTTAGTCTCAATGAATTATTCCATTAAGAATTTAGTTGGATACTTAGATGATAAAAAGCTATTTGATGGATACTTGGGTTCTCTCGCAAAAATTGAGTCCTTGATTGACATTGTGCATATAATAGCTAATCATAACTTCATTCCTTCCATCCAAACTTTGTGAAATTGTGGTCAAATTAGCTATAGATACTAAAAAGGTTTCAAACATGTAGATTCGACAAAATGATCGATCATTGTAAGCAAGCTTGTTACAAGCTTGACAAAGGGATCGATCCGGTCACCTTTAGCTCGATGTCTTCGATCCGCTACACTAGCCGGTACCTTTCGATTGTCATTTTGAAGGAGATTAATGATATATTAGAAACTTATCGGTTTCTGTCATTGTTCAGTACTATAAATAAGGTCTCGTTTTCTGTCATTATGTTCTCAACTTAAGCACCTCAAATTATATATATACATATCTCCATGATTTGCATGCTCAAGTATTTTCCCATACCTGATAATGACTGGGTTTTAATTGCTATACAAGACATAAGACATAGTTTGTATATTTTTTGTTTGCATACCAGTGTATATTAGTAGGCTGTAATTTTGAAATGATGAAATGATGACAATTTTGTATGAATGCAATGGGAGAAGAAATAATTATTGTCACTATTCGTCATACCTATGCTAAAAGTTGGTTAATTAAATCTAAGTTTGAAGGTGATTTGGATGTCAATCCTCTCATTTATCACTCACCATCTTTTATTCCACAATTTTTTTTTATATTTCTTTGGAGGTGTGCAAGTCAGTGTATTCAAAAATATATCTTAAACCATGTAATTAATTAGTACGTTTTAATCATTCAACTATGGTTGTTATTTTGGGCATCTACTATGGTTGTTATTTTGGAAATCATGACTATTTGTTTTTCTTTTTAGGAATCATTTTTATAGTCAAGAATTCTAGTGTGGTGTATAAGGGCACAAATTCATAATCATATTCTCTTAAAAATGGCCTCAAAACTAGCACCCAAAAGAGCAGCAGGTGGGATAGATGTAAGTGATGGAAATGCAGTTGTATCTGAAACTATTCCAAAAACTAGATGGGATGACATAAAGACTGAATCGTTACTGAAGATATGTGTTGAGGAGGTTCAAGCTGGTAATAGGCCACACACCCACTTCACAAAAGAAGGATGGAAAAATATCATGGGCAATTGATGGAACACATGTGGCAATTCATGTCCCCGCTGACAAACAAATCCCGTTCATGAATAGGAAAGGGTACACATCAACAAATATTTTAGCTGTATGTGACTTCAATATGTGTTTTACATATGCACTTATCGGTTGGGAGGGATCGGCGCACGACACACGTATTCTACTTGATGTTTTACGAAATCCAGTTATGAAGTTTCCTCAACCACCAGAAGGTTCGTAATTAACTAAAATAAATCTTAATTTCTACTTCTACTTTCATATTTTTTTAATTATATCTTTTGATTGTATTTTTTTGTAGGAAAATATTACCTTGTGGATTCTGGATATCCTACCATGAAAGGGTTTCTAGGCCCATATAAGAGTGCAAGGTATCACATTCCACAATTTAAGATGTCTCGTGCTTTTAGGTCCCCTAATGAAGTATTCAACTATCATCACTCTAGTCTGAGGAGTGTTATTGAAAGAACATTTGGGGTTTGTAAGGCGAGATGGAGGATCCTACAAAATATGACTACTTACACAATGAAGGTACAATTTCAAATTATATGGGCATGTTTTGCTCTACATAATTATATTCGAAGAATTGGAAACAATGATTTAGATGCTCTTGAGGGCCTTGAAGACATTAACCAATTCCAAGAAAGAGAATTGGGCTTTGAGGATGATGGTGAAAGTTCATGGCAACAACCAACCAATGAAGACACCGAACAAATGATTAGAGTTAGAAACACTATTCGGAATCAACTCTCCAATCAAGGTACAAGTTGATTTTGGAATGTTTGTAAAAATGTTGTTATGGCTATTGTGAGTGTTAAAAAAACCATTTGTATTCTGTTTATTAATTGTTGTATTGGTTGTTGTAGTTGTTAGAGCATATTAATATTGTTGTTGTTATTATGGTAAAATATGCAATCGATGTTATTTAATGTGATTTTTATTGTACTAGTAATTAACAATATTGTTCCTCCATTGTAGAAATTATTAGTTGAATATTTATTATCATAATGTAATAATAATAATAATAATAATAATAATAATAATAATAATAATAATGAGAACAACAAAAAAAAATAACAACAACAATCATAATAACCCTTATAATAATAATAATAATAATAATAATAATAATAATAATAATAATAATGAGAACATAACAACAACAATCATAATAACCCTTATAATAATAATAATAATAATAATAATAATAATAATAATAATAATAATAATACATTAAATTATAAAAATAACAATAGTGACAAATATTATTTATTTGTTAACTAAGGCATGTGAGTAATGTATTAAGTTATTGAGTTATTATCATAATTCAGTAAAAGGGCATTTTAGTAATTTCTCGCTATATAAGTACTTTTGAAATAAACATCCAAACATTTTCACAACTGAAAAAGTGCTTGTGAATCTACTACATCCAAACAAAAAAATATACATAAGCACTTAACTTACTCTAAAAGTACTTTTTCCAAAAAATGCTTTTAAAAAAGCACTTTTATTAAAAGCCAATCCAAACGAGCCCTTATATAGGTCAAGAAAGCTTTTGATGAGGTGTCATGTTGGTCTGACTAGCATGTACCATACTATAATTGGTCTGAACTCTACATTTGATGTTGTTGGTCTTCATATTTAAATGGATGGTTTAACAGTTTAACTCATGTTTTTAGCTTGGTGAGCATGTATTGCTGGCAAAATGCTTGGAGGTTACTGTAATGCTTTTCTAAAAAGGTTGCTTATATTGCTGTTAATACAGGATAGGTCTCTGACTTTTTGGATCACATTGCTTCAGTTCAATGAGCAAGATTCTACTATTCATGTATTAGGTTTCCACTAATTAGGTTACATTGATTACTTGAATTATGGATAAAAATGCAATAGTTCCAACTTATATATATTATATATACATTGGGCAGTCATAAATGGTTACCTCCTCTTAGAGCTGCAACGAGTTCGATAATTAATTATTTAAATTTTTTGGCAACAAGTCATACATGGTCCAGCATAATGCAATGTTTTCCTCCTTATTTGATTTGCAAATAATATAGGAATGCAACACAATAGGCCGGCTGAGTCAGCATAACTTGATAAAATTTTTGTACCCTAAAATTATGATACAAAAATTTTATTAATATACGTAACAACTAAAAGACATATTTATCCAAGTCAAAAAAAAATATTTCCCTATGTGGTTTGAGTAATAATTTTTGTTAGTTAATAATAAACTAAAATTTGTTGTTTTAACTTATAAATAAATAAATATAGTAAATTATTTTTGAAAATCCAATTGTTCACTTTAAAATTTTTTAGTAATTAATTATTAATCAATATATTTTGAAAATTAAAAAAAGCGTAATTATGATTTGATAATTTATTAATGAATAGTAAAAAGTGAGAAATTTTAAAAATATCACTCTTTCAATTATTTTTATTGTAAAACAAATATTGAATGTTATAAAAGAAGTTACAGTAATTTTTTAATTTTTTGTCATGTACTTGTGTGAATCAAACAACAAACAACAAACAACACAAAACTTTACGTTATCCATTATATATCAAACATAATATAGTATAAATATTGTACCTTAACCATTTGTACTGTATTATACTATTTGTGCTATTTTCACTTATAAATCAAATGGACAATAAAAGATTTTTATATTATAAATCGGACCATTAAAATAAAATAAATGAATTCTTATATTTAGACATGAGACACCACGAGGTAAAATAAATATGTATTATTTATTTTTAACCGTAGTGTCACCAAGGTAAAATAAACAACTCTAACTATAGTAAGATTGAGAAACATAGTTTTGACAAACTATTTTCTTTATGATATATATATATATATATATATATATATATATATATATATTAGATAAACTATTCTGTATCATGCGGCATATTTGGATCTATTTGAATATATTGATTTTTGGAAAAAGTGGATAAACTACTTCAATTACTGAAAAGAAAGAAATACAACCAACCACTAGATGAGACACATGCTAACAAACATACAGCACAAAACGAAACACAAGTCAACTACAAGAGCTATCACAATAGGTAAAAACGCATACCAGGCTGGAACCCAGCCCAATCCCCATAAATTCAAGACGATCTAGCCAAAGAAGTGGTCCCTTGCCTCCTCGGCCAACAAGTCAACAATGCTAGCCTGCTCCGAGCGCCGCCCCAGCAGCTCCAAACTGCGTCTAATAGTGGAAACAGAATCTTCAAGCTTCTCCTTGCCACCTTCTGACTCTACTGAATGCCACGAAATAATCAGGCAATTACATTTCAACATAATGGTACAAACAGGCATAATTTTAACATTGAAAATACGATCATTTCTGGCAAGCCAAATATTCCATACAATAGCTTTTACCACCAATCCCCCATTGCCCTACACGGCGGCCTTACATGGGAGCGCCAAGTCCCCCAAATTTAACTCATGGACAACGGAGGATTAGGTAAATGAAGCAAACGAATAAAAAATTCTCACACAGAATTAGCGAATGGGCAGTGGAGAAAAAGATTATCAACAGATTCAACTCCTCCATGATACATGACACAAGTTGCAGTCAGCAACTTATTGCATCTTCTTTTTTCAAAATTTTCAAGAGTGAGAATCTTGTTTTTTCAGACTAGCCAATTGAAGAGATTGATTTTCCTATGACACCTACCACGCCAGAACCATTTAGCAATCAGACAATGCAAACCCCCATCATTAAGAAAGTTATAGAAAGATTTCACCGAGAATACCCCATTCGAAGTAAGCAACCACCACTTCTTGTCTCTGTTACCCACATCAATAGAATACAGCAGGTCCCTAATCGGTCTCATAGCAATGCATACCGAGAAATGGGCTTCGTCAAGCAGATGTACCGATTCTTTGAGCGTGGTTTTATGATTTTGGCAATCGCGAAACAAATCTTGCCACAAACACATCGGTGCCCTGCCATTTTTCCACTTACCATTTATTCATACACATTATATAATATATATATATTGATATAAATACTTGAAATCTCTATTTTGGTGGAATGATCTGTAATATTGCTATATTGGCATGATGTAAATAAATTTTACATTTGTGATATTTGTGAACTCAGTAGATTGCTTTTCAAGCTGTGCGAGGATTTATCAAGGAGCACAACGATCACTGATCAGCAAATATAGCCCTAGCTAGTCTCTTTTTAGATTGTCAAAACTTTTACATTTGGATATTACACAATTTGGTTATTGTGGAATAATATATTAATAATTTTCTATTGAAATCAGAGATCATTGATTTATATTATTAATATTTAATACTTATAATTTTGAAATAAGTTTTTGAAGCCTTACATGTTTACTTAGTTCATGTACGCCTTATGATCATACTACTATTTATATTATATGTGATCTTTGATTCGCCTGGATGCATTACATTTTTGTTTATTCACAACACATCTTTGTCCTCTTGACAAACTTGATCTAAAATTATACACTCACCTGTATTTTAAAGTAAATCTCTCCCATTGGGACTATATATAATAGGTTTGTTCCTCTATAACTATTCTTGTGCCTTTAATGTTTCATTGAACTCTTGTACTATTATGCTGTTAATCTTTCCTAGATATGTACCAATATATTGCAAGAGGAAAGTAATAATAGATCCTAGAATATATTGAATTTTAAAGAAAATTATCAAACTTTTTGAAGTCATGAATTTCTAACCTTATTATTGAAGGTTGGAAAAGACCATGTTCTTGTTCTCCTCCCAATCCTCTCATGCTTTAAAGGCCTTATCCTGCATTCTTATTCAACACTCCTAGTCATCCTACTCTGACAAAAGTACCTCTATTAATGGCTACATCCATCACCACTTTGACAAAAATGGAGAACCATCAATTAACCTCCATTCTTTCCCTTTCATTCTACTCATTTGTCTTTATGAACTACATTTTTGCCAATTACATCATCAGTATTGTCTACAATATTTAGTATATACCCTATGATCTCACTTTGCTCTATAGTAATTAATAACACCCAAGGTTATCTTCATCTAAACTCTCAAACTTGATGATGTGCCCTATGATCTCATTTACTATGAGTTTCATGAAATTTTAGATATTATTTTTTTGCTAGAGTTGCTTGAAATTTTTAGATATTATTTTTTTGCTAGAGTAGCAACTAGTGCTATCAATACTAAAAATTAGACCAAAAGCTAGTGATGTTGAAACTACAAAGATAAGCGTTAAGCTATTTTAAATGATGTTGAGTAAGGATAGCTCAAGGATAAACACTAGATCAATGTCTTTAAGCCTTCAAGTTTTATAGCCTTCATTATTATTAATTTTAAAGTCAAAAAACTTTTTGAAACCTCAAAATCATAAGCGTCATGTATTATAATAAATTAAAATTGTTCACCTTCTTTATAAATAAAAAGCTTTATGATTGCTTCATATGGTTACTCTTTTAACATTTTACATGGATATCTATTAATAAAATAAAATAAATTTTGATTTTTTTATTAACAAAATTAAAGGCTTCATTTTGGTCTTTTGTTTTTGGCCTTTAGTAATTTTGGGTCTTCTCCCATAAAAAATCTTCAAAAATTAATGATGTCTTTCAATAAATAGTTTTTTTAAAATAAAATGTGAGCAAATTAGTGTCAGAATTATGCACGATTACAAAGTTAATAACTCAATATATCTATGCTTTCGCTTTGTATGAACTAAGATTTAAATCCGTCTCACGAACAACACATGGTACCTAATACCAATAAATCAAAAAATCATTAATAAATAGTTGTTTTTTTTTAAATCTAGCTCCGGTCCATTACATCTCCATCGATATTACTTTTTAATATAGGCATATATGTTTGCCATGTGTCATACATCCTTTTAGTGGTATGGATTCAACTCTTTTCTTTGTTCTTTCTTTTTTATGCTTATTAAATTCTTATTTTACAAAACAAACTTTTTTTTCTGGTAATTTGATTTTTTTTATTTTAAAAAATTTAAGAATAACTTTATTATTTTATGCAATAATTGGATCAATTTTATATTTTAAAAAAAAACTATTTTATTTTATTTTTATCTTTTACAACAATGGTAACAATTTTTTTATAATTTAAATATAATTTTAATGTCTTGCATATATATATTTCTATGATCTACCTTTTGTCAAATAAATACAAACAAAAAAAAAAACAATTAAATCCTAGCAATTGACAAACATCCATGCCTGTATTAGAAAGTAATAGATAGAGATGTAATACTCGGAGCCGAAACTTTTTTTTTCTAATTATTTTTGTGTTTCTTGATTTTTTTTAATCTAATATAATCAAAATAATCTTTGCTCTAGATTTTTATATATACACATTGTAGTATTTTTTTTATTATTTTTAATTTAACAAAGTATATTAATAGTACAAATATCTCCACATGTAAATACAAAGGGCATATTTGTAAAAAAGGCAATGAAGGCAGATCCAACACTTTGTGTCTGAATAAGCCCTAACACAAAAGCTCTTCTTGCTCGACGATGGAGGTCGATCCGTCGTCCCTCCCTTCGCTCCACAAGCTCCCACCACCTTCCATGGAATCCGACGATACCCCTCCCTCCCCCCCTCAACCCGCCGCTCCCGACACCTCGCCGCCGGCGCCCAGGTTCGATCACTTCACTGACCCCTTGCCGTCCTTTCCCGGCCCTCACTGGCGGAACTCCACTCACCAGTCCGATTCCGGCTTCTCCCCATCTCCCTCTGCTGGTAATGAAATGTTCTCCCTTTCTTTTGTTTCTTTTGATCGTGTTGTTATTTGTTTTCGTTTTTGAATGTTTGGATTCATAGGGTTTTGTGATTTGCCTCAAAAGATTTAATTTTTTTTCTTGATCTTAGTGTAAAGAGTTCTTGTGCGAGCTTGTGAGATTCTTGGATTGTGGATTTTGGGTGAGTGTTTGTTTGCCAGTGTGAAGTGATATCAGGAATTCATGTTTTAGTGCAAAGAATTTGGTGCGAGGTTGAGAGTGTTTATTTGTGTGAAAATGGCATAAAAAATTCGCCAAAAGATGCTGCTTTTATGCTTTCCATGGATTCTTCAGGGTGTGGTATGATGTGTCAGAATTCTGTGGGAGAAATTGTTGTATGGGGATGTGGATGTGGATGGGTCTATTTGCCAATGTAAAATTAGTAGTTGGTGTCTTTTTATTGTTTGGATTCATGTGGTAGTATTATGATGCTATGATGTATCTAAAAATCTCAAAATTTGATTCCTTGATTGGTGTTATTAAGAAGTTGGTGTGGTTTTGAGAGCTTGGTGTACTGATAAGTGGTTGAGGGTCTATGACTTAGTGTGATGATAACATGAGAATGATGCATGTTTATATATTTGTTAAAACCAATCATTTAAAGCAATTGAGAGTTTTGGTACTATCATTACCTAATGAGAATTCTTTATATCCTAGAAAGCAATATAAGATACTGGTTCAAAGTCCTTTTGAGTGGATGATAATATGATGACACGGTGAGTTGTTTTCCATCATAGTGCTATTGTTTTAAGAACACAATATATAATTTACCTTTAAGGTTGCTACATTAACATTTGTTTTCGAGTGCTGTGTTCACTCCTGTACTCTTACCTTTCCTACACCTTTCTTTCTAAAGAGTGGGCTTCATTAGTTTGGGCTTGCATTGTTGATGGCTTTCACGTTTCAAATGCTTCTTAATGCGGCATCTCTCTTTTGTTTAATTTCAGGGGTGTCGAATTGCTATGTGTTTAAAAGTCGTTTGC
Organism: Dioscorea cayenensis subsp. rotundata; assembly: GCF_009730915.1. NCBI lineage: Eukaryota > Viridiplantae > Streptophyta > Magnoliopsida > Dioscoreales > Dioscoreaceae > Dioscorea > Dioscorea cayenensis. The sequence goes on along the minus strand of NW_024087451.1, from coordinate 47,579 downwards.
AAGAGTATGCACAGAAAGCTGGCATTCTTAACCCTGTTTATGAAACAGTGAAGGAAGGTCCTTCACATGAGCCTGTCTTCCAATCTACTGTGATTGTTAACAATGTCAAATATGATTCTCTACCTGGGTTTTACAACCGGAAAGCAGCAGAACAGTCAGCTGCAGAAATTGCACTTATGGAGATACATAAATCTGGCTTAAGGACAGAATGCATCCCTACACTCGTGAGTTCATTTCATATGTGAGCTAATTGCATTGCTGATTGACTAGGTTATTATAATGTATGCTTCTGCTAAGGTAAATTTATTTGAATTTATCCTTATTGTCAACTATCATACTTTTGACATTAGGTTACTTAGGCAATAGCACTAGCCCATTATGGAGACCTCCTATGCTTTACTCTTCTCATTGAGTTCAGATTAATTAACCCTTGATTGTCTTATTGTTTGGGTTGGTAGTTCAACTATGGGGTTATCTAAACTGAATACTAGGAGATAATTAGGATAATTATAGATGTTCCTTTAGGAATATATAAGATACATCTTTTAGATATCAGGAAATATGGTTGACCAATTTTTATGATCTAACTGGAAATGTTGATACTTCAACAGGCTTTTATGGTTCAGGAATATGTCTACTTAATACTTACAAACTAACTTGATATGTTTAACATTCCCATTTGTTGTGTGAACCTTTTGATGCTATATATGTCAAATAAAGATCAGTTTCTATTGAAAACAAAATTACGAGGAGATTGCTTAAACTAGTTAAAAGGCAGTTGTTTTCACTGTTTATTCTTTCACTCAATGGCCAATGTAGTTGGTCATCTGTATGAGCTTTAAATTGTTAGGTGGATTAGCTCCTAGTATTAAAGAAACAAATAAATGGCTTTAGTTGCAATCTTCATTTGCTGATGGCTAGATCTATCATCTTGCAGCATGAAACAGGATTATGCAAGAATCTTCTTCAGGAGTATGCTCAAAAGATGAATTATGCAATTCCATCCTACATATGCAGCAAACAACCATCTGGTCCTACTCCATTCACTTGTACGGTCGAGATTGGCGGGATTCAATATATAGGAGGTGCAGCTAGAACAAAGAAAGAAGCAGAGATTAAAGCAGCTCGAACAGCTCTTCTTGCAATCCGGAGTATGTGCATACTTCCTTTACTTTCATGATCTTTAAAGTAATTTTTGAAGTTAATGTGCTCAGTATGATGTTACTTCTGGCAGGTGCTGAGATGAACATGAATGGTGGCTCGGAATATACGGTGGTTCCAGGAAAGAAAAAGATGAAGGAGCCCGAAAAACCAAGTGAGGCCACCCCAATAAGTATCAAGCCAAGAAAGGGCAAATTCAAAAGGAAATGGTCTAAAAAGAAGTTTGCACAGAACAATACAAACAATCAAGGAGTTGAAGTCGAACCAGGGACTTTCAAGGTAGACACAGAAGCGGTCGAGCCGAAGATAGATACTCAAAGTCAGGAGTCGAGTGTATTGATCTCACATGAGAATGAACAAGTTTCTGAAAAAATAGCCGGTGAACCTTCTGTCCAAGATTTCGTTAAGTACTCCATGGAGATGACCGGGTATCTACAAAACACAGGTCAACAGGAATCAAGTACTCTCATGGATCCTGTGTTTTAAGAGCAATAAACTACAAATATCTATTCAGGGAAAAAATGCCAGAGGTTTAAGTCCATTTGTTGAACTGGATGTTAATGGCGTTTCCGTGTAGTTGGCGACTGCCAAAAGTTGGACGTATAATGAGCGGTATTTTATTTCCTGCGCTTTCTAGTTTTTCAGTATTCTCGTGCTTTTCCTTTTGTCGTTTCGGTTTATACTTTCATTTAATATGCTTTTTTTGTCATTAGAACTGTTATTTAGCTCTTGGAATACTTTGGATGTCCTCTTAAACAGGGTGCATACCGAAGATTCATTTTGGGATTTAGATTTGAATTATGTGACTTTAGTTTGTACGATGATTATAAGCTATTTGCATCCATGTAATTTAAGTTTAGCTCAGCTACACTATTAACTTCAACTTGATCATTTCTTTAGTGCCTGTTTGGGTTATATTTTGTTATCTCCCAGAAGTTGCTGCTGTACATAACTGCCAAAGTATTTTGCTGCTCTTGAAAATGTTGGTATACTTGCTTTGATTTTTTTATATTAGTTCTTCTAAGAAATTGTTTTCTTAATTCAAAACATCAATTATTTAGGTCTTTGAAATGGAATGATGGATTTTTAGTTTCCATGTTATTATGTTGTTTGATTTGATTTTATTCTTTTATATATTCTCCTCAAATTATCAATATACCCTTAAAAACTTAAGCCTTTTGCTTATATACCTATTCCCATCAAGTTGATTAGTTCAACATAACATTACCACAATTGCAGGAAAATTTGAATATATAAATGGATTTAATATTTTTAAGTTTATTTGGGTGGGCTAAGAGTTTAAGTCAAGATTGGTATGGAAAGAATTTTTTTGGGGTTACCTACAATTTCATTTTTAAGATTTATTGGCTATAAGTCTTTAAATTTTTTTAGTGTTATAAATTAATTCAACAAAGGATAAGAAGTAGAGAAAACAATACTAAGAAAAGCAGAGAATGCTTTTAAGTAATTGAGAGTGAATACAATGTCTTTTAGTCTCTATTTATGGGTTTTTTGTAAAGGAAAAAAAAAATGACCAGAGTTAAAGAATAAGTACTCAAATCACAAAAGATAATCTCATAAATTTGGTATAAATCATAAAATCAATATCATGAAATCCGCTAAAACCAAAATTTTAATCTCATCAAGTTTGGATATCAATATAAAATTTTATATTTGTAACACACCCTTTTAGGTGATGACTGATAAATGATGTGCCTCATTACCATTACTAAGAAATAGAACCTTGTAAAAACTATTAAAAAAGAAAAATCTTACTGATTAAAAAATTCTCCTCTTACAATTCGCATAGTAGATTGTTTTATTAAATACCTTACAATGACAACTTAATATAATAAAATTTTGATTAAAGGAAACAGAAATATTGCTCATATTTACTCCCTCTCATGATAATATTTGTTCATATCTTTGATGCATTCCAATATTGTATATCAGTTTTTTACAGGTAGGCACTGTTTTTGTTGAACATCACTTGAATGAATTTGTTAAATGGGTAAAGTACCTAATTAGTCACCCCACAAGTATTTCTAATTGAGTTATTAAATTATAAAAAATTTCAATTTGGTCACTTAACTTAAGCATTGCAATTATTTAATTTTGATCATTAACCGTCGGTTTGGATGGCTTCAATGAATCCCCTTAAAAGAGGGTTAATTACTTACATAAAAATATTCATCTGTTTGGTTGTCTGACATCTTTATCTATTCCTATTTGTAAAGGATTATCAATTCATCCAAAGAGGAAATAACCATTCCACCCAATATACCATTCTGCTTAATATTGGCCGGAATGGTTATTCCATTGGGAGAAGATTACAATTTTGGCCCATATTATCATAGAATAGGGGTTTCTCCTCAAATCTCACAGCTTCTTTCTCACCTGCGTGCAATGTCTCTCTCTTGACCATTCCCTACGAATAAAAAAATAAATTTACAATTAAACTATTTAATTATATTATTAACATAAATAATCACATTTGAAATACATTAAAAATTAAAACCATTTTAATATTTTTACATAAAAATAATTTCTTTTATTATAAAGAGTATGAAGGTAATTTCCTCATCCCATCATCATACTTTTTATCTTCCCAAAACGTTATCCTTCCAACTAAATAAAGTTCTCATTTTCATCCTCCTCTTCATTCCCCACATTCCCATTGTTAGGGAATGCAGCTGTATACACAGCTGTATATCTATATTTGTATAGCTACCTTATTTATATAACTGTGTATCTATATATATCTTGTACATTGTAGGTTTTGTGAAAAAATGAAAAATTGACTAATCTTTTCCACCTAACATGGTATCAGAGAGGTTTTCTAAACCTAATTTTTTTCAGCGCCCAGTCCTCGATCCAGCGGCGTGCCGTCTCGATCGCGCAGCCCGCCCTCGGCAGCCGCCCGCCGCGCGCCCGGCCGTCAGCGCCGCGACCGGCCCGCCGCCGCCCGCCCGCGCGCGCGCCAGCGCGCCTCGCCCTCGCGCGCGACCGGCCCGCCCGCCTGCGCCCGCGCGCGCCCGTGCGCGCCGCCGCCAGCGCCTGCGCCTCGCCAGCGCCGCCCGCCGCCGCCGCCCGCCGCAGCGCCGCCCGCACCAGCGTCCCAGTCGCGCCGCCCGCCGCCCAGCAGCGTCCCGGCCCGTAGCAGCGTCCCGCGCATCCCTGCGCCGTCCTCGGCCCAGCGCGTCCGGCGCGCCCCAGCGCCCGCTGCGCCGTCCTCGGCCCTCAGCGCGCCCGTGTTGCCCTTGGCCCCCGCGCCGCCCTCAGCCCGCGGTGTGTTTTCCATGGCCTCTGCCCAGGTTTCTTATCTGCAAAAGGCGGACGTCATACTCAATGGCAAGAATTATAAAGCATAGTGCGTCCACTTTCAGTGTGCTTCTTCAGCGGACTTAATCTTTGGGGGTCATGTTGATGGTACCCGTCCGCCTCCGATTTCTTCTAGTGCCGCCTCTTACGGCTCGTCTTCGTCTCTGATTACCGGTGCGTCCTCTTCCCGCGTCTATTGACTTGCTCAAGTGGGTGAGGATGATGCTTTCGTACCATAACTATCATCATCGATCCTGTGAGCTTCCTATTCGCTTGGTGTTTGTGATCTTTCTGACCAAAGGCGATTTGGGATCATCTGCTGCGCACTCTATCTTTCTTCCAGTCAGGCGTTGCGTTACTCCTTGCTCTGAGACTCTCACATCTACCTATAGCGTGAGGGCGTGCATCTCGATTCTTTGCCGTGCTTTCGGTGATTTATGGCGTCGGTGTGATGAGATAACACCCTCTCCTTCTCCGACACTGTGCCCGATGTCTTGCCATTGCTCGGGATCGTGATTATCTTCGCATTTATGAGTTTCTCATGCGTCTTCGCCACGAGTTCGAGCCGTTCGGGGCTCGGCTACTGCACGAGGTTACACCTCGAAATGCGCTAGTGATACTACGGCATATGTGCTGCTGAGGAGACTCGTCTTGATCCTTAGATGTGGTTCCACCACTGCTGCTCCTCGCTCTATTCTTCTTTGCTCCCCAGCGAGAACCCGATCCGACCATTGCTCCTTTGATGCCGTCTCACAGTCTTAGCGCTCTGTCCAGTCCTACATCTCGGGTCTCGGGGGACGGTTTCTAGTGCACCTCCTCGGCGAGTCGATTCGAGTGTCATTCTTGCCATGCTCACAGCCATAGTACGTCTTGAGTGTCTGCAGCTCCGGTGGGCTCGGATGGCGGCACGGCCTGCGGCCCCATTGCCCCACCCTCGGCTACTCAAAGTGGTCCGTTGTCTGCTGGCGGTTTTACGACTTATTCGATGACTTTCCGGGAGTCGAGATATCTCGCTTCTTGACCCCGGTACTCACTCGGGGATGCCTCAGGTGTCTCCACTCACCCATCGATCGGCTCCGCTCCCTACGGGTATTTCTTCGTCCTCTTGGTTACTTGACTCGGAGCTTCTTTTCATATGACCTATGATGCTACCCACCTTCACTCTCTTCACCCTTTTTCCTCCGATCTTCGGTGTCATTATTGCTAATGGCGACGACTTCCTATCCTAGTCAGTGGCCTCCTACACACCACTCATTTTCATATTCCCCGATGTTGCCTTTGTACCCACGACTCTCCATGAACCTTATTTACTGCTAGCCAACTCGCTTCTCTTGGCTATCTTGTTATTTTGATGAGTTTTGGTTTGTCGTGATGCGAGGGATTGTCTTCGAGGGACCCTCATTGGAGCTAGCCATCGCCATAGTGGGGTGTATGTACTCGATCATCTTCAGTCTTCCATCCTCTTCTACATTACCAGTGACCTCTATTTATTGTTTTTCTCTCGTTCGTTTCCATCGGTGGCATCATCGGCTTAGCCGTCCCTAGTGGTTCTCGTCGTCTTCTCTTATTCATCGAGGCGTTTTTAGGTCGTGTTTTTAGTTGATAATTCTCATTCTTGTTCGGGTTGTAAGCTTGGCAAGCAGCTACAACTCCCGTATCCTTTCAGTGTGTCTAGAGTGCAGGGTCTCCGTTTGAATTAGTTCATTCGGATGTTTGGGGTCTGCCCGTTTGTTTCCAAAGGTGGACATCGTTATTATGTTATTTTTTTTGATGATTTCTCTCGTTACACTTAGATTTATTTTATGCGTTCTCATTCTGAGTTTTTAAAGGTTTATATTGATTTCTCTAATATGGTGCGTACCCAATTTTTTTACGCCACCATTCAGTACTTTCCGTTCGAGTTCGGGAGGGAATATCTTTCTCATGAGTTTTCGTGAGGTTCTTGCCTCCCACGGCACTCTTCCTCGACTCTCTTGTCCACGGTGCCAATGCTCGGAATGGCTGCTTTGAAGAAACTGTCGTCATATTCTTGAAACCGCTCGTACTCTTCTCATTGCCTCCCATGTTCCCCCTCACTTTTTGAGGTGTAGTTGTCTCTCTTCTTTGTTTACCTCATCAATCTTCAACCCTCTTCCTTTCTTGAGGGTTGTAGTCCGAGGAATGTTTTTTTCTCCGACCCACCACGTTATTCTCATCTTACGTGTGTTTGGTTGTTTGTGTTATGTCCTTCTTATGCCTCGAGAGCGGACTAAACTTTTACCCTTTCGATCTGTTCCTTGTGTCTTCCTTGGTTATAGTCCACGAGCACAAAGGCTATCGGTGTTATGATCTGTTACACGTCGCCTCCAGTATCTCGGCGTGATGTCTCTTTTTGTTGAGGATCGTCCTTTCTTTGTCCCTTCCCTTCCTCTTCTTCTCACTCCTCTACTACATCGACCCGATGTTCGAGTTTCTCATTGTGTCCTCACCACCTCCTCATCCCCCACCTCCATCTCTATCTCCTCCATCTGTTTCACCGTGTTGATTGACCCTCACATCCATGTTTCTATTCCCGCTCCTCCTCTTCCTGAGCGATCACCCTCTGGCGCCCAGCAGTTTCCTCGATGTGTTCCCTGCGGATGATCCCCACCGCGTCGCTATCCTCTTCGTGATCGTCATCCCCACGATCGCCTTAATCTTGCCTCTCGACTTCTTGACCTACCTATTTCTCCCTCAATGGCCCTCGAGCCATCTTCTTCTGAGAGGCTGTCGAAAATACACAGTGGCAGGCTGCTATGTCTGCTGAGTTGGGCGCTTTCGGCGCACCTCTACATGGGATTTGGTTGTCCCTTTCTCACAGTCTTTGTTCCCATTACGCAAGTGGGTCTATAAAGTCAAGACTCGCTCGGCGGTTCGTAGAAGCGGTACAAGGCTCGCCTTGTGGCTCGTGGTTTTTCGAGGGAGGCGGGGGCGAGATTATGATGAAACTTTTTGCTCCCGTCGCTCGTATGACTACCATTCGAGCTCTCATTCTTTGTAGGCTGCTATTCGACGATGGTCCCTCTTTCGACTTGATGTGAAGAATGCTTTTTCTTCACGGGGGATCTTGACGGGGAGGTTTACATGCTTCCTCCCCTGGTTTTTCTTCTCATACGGTTTTGGTATGTCGCCTTGAAGGCTCTCTATGGTCTCAAAGCGAGGCTCCTCGGGCTGGTTTGAGCCGTTTCGATTCTCGTAGTTGCTGCTTTGGTTTTTCGACCTAGTCCGCATGATCCCGCTTTGTTTGTGCACTCTTCCTCTCGTGGTCGGGACTTTGTTGTTGCTTTATGTGGATGATATGATCATCAGCTGGTGATGATCCTGCTCATGTGGATTTTTGTCGAGCATCAGCTCGGCAACATTTCGGATGGTGATCTTGGTCGATTGAGCTATTTTTGGGCATTGAGGTCACTTCTACTTCTCTCGGTTTTCGGTTGTCCCGATGGCGTTACACATCGATATCCTCGCAGGCGGCTCTCTCGACTCTTGTCTTTGTAACCACTCCTATGAAGCTACATCTTGATTGCGTCTTGATGAGGGTGACTCCTTATCGATCCAGACACGCTATCGTCACTTGGTTGGGAGTCCGGTCTATCTTACCCTCACTCGTCCGGACATTGCTTATCTTTGTGTATGTTTTGAGTCGGTTTGTTAGTGCACCTACTTACATTCACTATGCCCATCTTTTGAGGGCCTTTTGCGCTATCTTGAGGCGACTCCGTCTCGAGGCCTTCTTTTTCTCTCGGCCGCAGTTCTGCGGAGCTTCGTTCTTGATACGATGCTACTTGGGCTAGTGATCCAGATCGATCGATCGTTACATTCTGGGCTTCCGTTTGTTCTTGGGCTCTTCTCTCATTGCTTGGAAGTCCAAGAAGCAAACTGGCGTTTCTCGGTCTAACACTGAAGCAGAGCTTCGCGCTATGGCTACTACTGCTGAGAAGATTGTTTGGTTGCGTTGGCTTTTGCATGATCTTGGTGTTGTCTCCATGCTCCTACTCCTCTACATTGTGACAACACGGTGCCATTCGGATCACTTTGAATCTGTCAAACATTCCCTCTCCAAGCATATTGGTGTTGATGCTTTCTTCTTGCGTGATCGATACAGCAAAAGGCATTACGGCTCCCGGTTTGTTCCTTCGGCGTCGACGAGGATCTGTTTACTAAATCTCGGAACACGGGCACAACATGATTTTTCTCTTATCCAAACTCTCGATGTTTGATCCCCCAGTGAGTTTGTTGGGGAGGGGTTAGGGAATCTGGTTTGTGTATCTGTTGTATATCTATATTTGTATAGCTACCTTACTTATATAACTGTGTATCTATATATACCTTGTACATTGTAGGTTTTGTGAAAAAATGAAAAATTGATTAATCTTTTCCACCTAACACCCATCTCCCTTCTATTCTCTTCATTCCAATCCCCATCCCCATCCCCATCCCCATCCCCATTTCGTCATCCAAATGGACCCGAACACCTACACCGTTAACGGTGGGCTAACATGGTGATTTATGTCACCTATTTCTCACCACATTAGCTATACATGTTACTTATTTCACACTAAGCTAACATAGGCATGTTAAGTGACATGGTATTCCGCGAGGCATCATTAGTTACATGGAAGTGCTGGTGAGGAAAATGATGTTTTTAGTAGCCATGTGACAGTGCTAATGTGCCGAGAAAATGGGTGACATATACCGTCATATCAGCACATCATTAACGACGCAAGCACCAATAACCTAATTGACTATAATTCTAAAGTTGGGTAGCCCAATTGAAATTTTTTATAATTTGGTGACCCAAATAAAAATATTCAAATAATTAGATGACGATCTAGATATTTTACCCTTGTTATATATATATATACACACACACACACACGTGTGTACATCACTAATTTTTTTTAAATCATGCGTAGAACAACATTGGTAAAATATATTTTGTTTTTGTGTCTTTTAATGTACCCTCTTTTCAATAAAGTTTTTCATATAGTATTGTTGGAATATCATTTTGTAAAACCAAATCACACATTTTGAATTTATTGGGTTATCAATCTTAGCTAAACATATTATCTATTTATTTCATGAATTGAAATTATTTCGGCATGATTTGAACAAGTTGCAACTATAAGTTGTTTAATTAAATGTCATGATATGATATGACTATATCCCTATTTGTGAGTAAATAGCTTGTTTGAGATACAGATTTATGCGAATTAGATAAATATCCTACATTTTCATTCTAATTTTTTCATGCATGGGAGGAACTAAATCTTGCTAATAAGCTTACAAAAAAAAGCTATATTGGATTGTATATTATCATCAAGATACATTAGTGCCTAATGGCACTAAGATAAGGTACCCCGGAACAAAGGAGCTCTTCATCATTTTTTTCAAGTTAAAATAGATTCTTATTCATATCAAGTGATCTTATTACCATTGGGGTATTCAATGTGTGTCCTTCAGCCATGTAAAATCCCTTTAAAAATATATATTTTTTTCTATAAATTAATTGATAAAAAAATAAATATTTTTTTTAAAGCACTCCATCTACAAAAACTATTATTTTGCAAACACCTTTCGTGTAATACCCTGAACCTTTGGATAATTACTGGAAAAATATATTTAGGGTATTACTACAGTTGCAGTAAGATTTTTCTACAGAGTAATCTTGTTGAGAAACCCCAAGTGGAAAGAATAAGGACCTAAGTGTAAAAGTTTTTAAAAGATTTTGGGTTAAAGAATAAATGAAAAGGATGGACATGAAATGTTTATGGAAACCGAGGACTGAAAGGTAAGATGGAAGGGATCTTTTTGAAATGTTGTGGTATAATCCAGGGACCATTGGATAATTTGAAAGGACTTTTTGAGAATACTATTTCATAATTCAAGGAGCATTTGGGAGTTTTCAGGGACTGTTTTGTAAAAATTATGTTTTTCGGGGACTAAAAAATGAATTTCAGCTGAAGAGTTAATTGAGAAAAAAATCTGAGACTTTGTGTTGTTCATCTTCTTCTCCACCATTTTCTTTCTGATGACCCGAGAGTTAAAAAATGAAGAAATGGGAGAAATTAGAGGTTTTTAAAGAGAAAAAAACTTGGAGATCGTAGGGAGGAGATTTCATGGGAGTGATTACTTTGCTTGGTAAGGGTTTCTTTGGTGTAGTTTTTGTTTAATGTTTGTGTATGTTTGGATGTATATATATATTGTGGATTTGATGAATAAAATGATAGATTTGAGTAGAAATAATCATGGTTTGTTGTTGATTGATGATGAATGCTTGAAGTTATTTGGAAAAATCTTGTATTTGAGTTGAAATTGCTTGAAATGGAGGATGAGATTTTCGGTTTTACTGTAGCAATCACTGTAGTACCGAGATTAGGGTTTGGTTTGATTAATTAAGTTGATGATGATGATGAATAAGGTGTTAATGATGATGGTTAGATTGGAATTGGTTGAGTTAGCCAAGTTGGTTTGGTTGGATCAAACCAAGTTAGAATTGATTTGATTGAGTTGGGTTTGGATGAGAATTGAAGTGTTTGGGTTTAATTGAATTAATCCGAGTGCGGGTTTGATCAAATCGTGTTGAGATGGTTTTGGGTTTTGGTTCAATTGATTTGGGTTAAAGATTTTTGGACTGAACCAAGTTGGTTCAATGGATTTTTGTATAAGAATTGAGTTGGTTCAAGGCTGGTTCGAGTGAAATTGAGTTTGGTTCGAGTGAATTTGAGTTTGGTTCGATGGAATTGAGGGTTGGTTCGAGAATGGTCTAGCCCGATTTGAGTTGGCTTAAGTGCAATTGGAGACCAATTTGATTATCGCAAGGTCGGTTTTTAACGATTGGAATGAGTGGGCCGATAGAGTCTATTATTGTTCGTTGTTTTTTTCTTTTTTTATTTAAATGTGTTATTTATTTTTATTATGTTATCCTGCTAGGTGTTGATTAGGCTTGGGAGGAGTTCTAGGTCTAGCAAGGAACTCAAGGACACCAGGTGAGTTGGTAGTGGCTATTATTTTAAATAATTGATTTAATTATTATTATTTTGAAATAATTGTTTAATGGCTAGTATTTTGGAAATAAATGTTTAAATATTTCATTTTATCATGTTTGATTTCATATATAGTTGAAATATACGTATATTTGTTTGCCATTGATGTTCATGATAACTGTATTGATACATCAGTTTTGTATAATTATACGTATTTATGAATAGTGAAAATACATGTATATGTGATTTAATTATTCAATTCTTGTATTTATTTTTGATTGGTATATAAGCTTTGATTTGGAGTGATTTGCGAAACCATGTGAGCATATTAAAGATGTTTTATCGGCATTGTTAGTAGAATTGGTTTTCATTCCTGGTATAGGAATGGTATCGTGGATCTGGGCTTTACTGGTATTGTGCATTGTTATACTTTTGGCATTGGCTTCGTGGAAAATAATGTTTATTTCCGTGATGTGAATACTTGTCCTGGAAAAGGATCCTGTGTTATGATTTATACATATGGTATTATTGCTGTATTTACTTGTTGGTTTTGATGGTGACGGGGTAAGGCCCGACTACTGCAGTAGTGGGTCCCCCAGCAGGGCCCGACCTTTAGAGGTGGCGTGGTGGACACAGGGTGTTGATTTCTCGAGGGGCGGTTCGGTGGGGCGTAGAGCCTGACTGGATATTCATCGGGTGGCAGGGGTCATCCGGCCAGGTGAGCCGATGGGTCAGCGTTAGGGACATGAGTTCCTTGATGGCTCCGAACCTAGCCGCGTGACCCAGCGAGGGTTTAGAGAGTTTTCTAGACCATGTTATGCTGGGTGAGTGTTGGGTATTGCTTTATTTTGAATTTGAGAGTTATGTTATTTTTGAATTGTGATGAGGGCGACTCACAAAATTTGTGTTTTCTGAGAAAATCAAATTGATGTTGATCTATGTTGAATTTATGTTTCAAAAGTTCTTTAAAAATGTATTTTGCTAGAATTCTGGTATTTTGGAAAAGTTGGAAAATTATTTGAGCAGTTGGTATTTATATACTTGATATATATTGTATTTAAGTATTTGAAATTATTAAGCCACTACCGACCAACTGAATGTGCTGTAGCTGCAGGAGCAGGACCCTAGATTGCCTGATTGAATATAGAGCTAGTCAGGGTTGAATCCAGGATTGCAGTGGGTCCCCCTTCCTTTCTTTCTATTTATTGGTGTCGTGATCTTGTAGCGGTTGTACCCGCAAATTTGAGTTATTGTATTCATGGTATTTATGTATTTGAACCTGTAGTTGGTGTAAAGTTGTAAATTGTGATTTGTAGGTCTGATTTTGTTTAAAACAGGGTGTCAGTTTCCAGTTAAAAGGGAATTTTAACTGATGGGTGCCACATTTACCTCAGTAGAAGGGGTGGGTGTGACATTTCGTTTCAAATTCTTTCTTTAAATAATTCACAACTTATCCAACATTTTTAATAAATTTAGATTCAAACACTTTCAAGAAGGCACGTGGAAAAAATGAGTTATTTTTATAATTTTTTTTTAACAAATATCCACTAAAGTGATTGTATTATATATGTTTAGACTACTTTAATTTGTATAGAGATTTTTGCAATTATTTAATATAATTTATTGGAAACTTTTACATATTTAAGTATTTCAATTTTCACATCCTTCAGGGATTTTCATATGAATTTTATTATTTAGTGAATTATATAAATAAGTTGTAAAGATATTTATTAAACGCATATCAAGTTTCTCTTGTCCTACTAATCTAATAAAATATTTTAAAGTGATTGCATCCACCACAGAAAAATATGCCTTTTCATACTAGTAGCAAGCCTTTAGGAAGACACTAGGAAGACACTTGTACCACAAGTCATGCTTTATTCTTATGATTCCATTTTTCTAATTTCATTTTTGTACAAATACCATATGTATTTCACGTTTTATATCTTCAGCTATTTGGACTATATGTCCAAAAACTTTACATCTTACAAATGAATTTAATTACACTTGGATTGTGTTTTTTCATTTTAGCTAACCATTTTCTACGTCTAAATTCATCAACAGGTTCAAGTTTAAAATCCTCATTTTCTTCTAAAATATTTATAGCTATATTGTATGGAAAACTGTTATCGACAACTATATCTTTTCATTTTCAATATGATCATTCTAGTTTTGACATAATTTATCTAGACCATTTCTACTAATTTTAGATACTTGAGCCTCTTTTGGGGTTTCATGAATTATATCTAGGTCTCTTTTTATGGACTTGCTTCCATATTATTGTCATCTTGATTACTTGCTCCCTTTCTCATTCAAAGATTTTTATCATTGGAACCAATTAATCTACCCCACTTTAAACATTGTTTATTTACATTTACACTAAAAGAATAACTTCTTGAAATATTAATTTGAATGGTTTGCATGTCAATAAATATATCTAGTAGTTGATTTGCAATATCAATTATCTTATGAACGTCTTGTTCATATTATTTTGGTGGAGATCTAAATTACATAAATGCATACCAAAAATTTTCTTTTCCAAGCTGCATATTCTCACCCCCTAATTTTGGAAAACCATTTCATTAAATATTTTTGTAAAAAAATTGAATTATAAAATTAGATTTATATCTCACACATTCGAAAATTCTAAGAAAAAATATTTTGCTTCTAACCAAAAGGCATAGATAGTTGTAATAAGAGGAATTCGCAATAATTTATTGGTATGATGCATGTGCGTCAACATTTATCTAACCAAAATTTTATGAGTATTGGTAGTTTCAAACTTCTATTGAGGAATATATATACACACGCGCGCGCACACATATATATATATATAAGAATTTGTTAGGGTTGTAATTGAGCTAAGCTGAGATTGACACTATTTTAAGCCCGAGCTCTAGCCAGAACTGAGCCTTCTTAGAGCTTCATTTGTCTAGCTTGGGCTTAGAAAATGTAGAGTTCAAGCTCATATTGTTTAGCCACAGTAACACCTACAATAACATAGCTATAATAATTTAATTATAAGTGTCACACCCACCCTTTCTACTGAGATAAATGTGGCACCCATCAGTTAAAAATCCATTTTAACTGCAAACTGACATCCCCGTCAAAAAACAAAATCAGACTTACAGATCCCAATTTACAACTTTACACCAACTACAAGTTCAAGTACATAAATACAACAAATATAATAACTCAAATTTGTGGGTACAACCGCTACAAGATCACGACACCAACAAAAAGAAAGAAAGGGGACCCACTGCAATCTTAGACTCAACCCTGACTAGCTCTATACTCGAACAGGCAATCTAGTAGGGTTTTGCTCACTCAACTTCTGACACATTCGGTTGGTCGATAGTGGCTCAATAATTTCAAATAATCAAATGTAGCATACATAAGTATATAAAGATCCATTTTCACAGATAGCTTCCAAACTTTCACAAAGATCATAATTTTAGCAAAATACAACTTTAAAGAGCTTTTCAAACATAAATTCATCACAAATCAACATCAAATCAATTTTCGCAGAAAATCCAAATTTTTGTGAGAGATTGCCCCTCCTAAGAGCGACAGCTGGGCTTCGCCCTCTCATCACAATTCAAAATAACAGGTAATATAAAAACCGTCCTCAAATCCATAGCCTGAAAAGCTTTCTCCGACTTAGCTGCCATCACGATTAGGTTGGGAGCCGCCAAGGTCTTCATAACCTTGACGTTGGCCCACCGGTCCCGTATGGTGACCCGGGATCCCGATGAACATCCAGTCAGGCTTTACACTCCCACCTGAACAGGACAAATCAACACTCAGGTCCACCACGCCACCTCTAAAGGCTGGCCCGTGGGGACCCACTACTGCAGTAGTCGGGCCTTAGCCCGTCGTCACCATCCAAACCATCAAGTAGATATAGCAATAATACAATCTGTATAAATCATATCACAGGGTCCTTATCCAGGACAAGCATTCACATATCAGAATTAAACATTATTTTCCACAATGCCAATGCCAAAAGTATAACAATGCATAATACCAGTAAAGTCCAAATTCCATGATACCATTCCTATACCAGGAATGAAAACCAATTCCACAAACATTAACGGTAAAACATTTTAATATGCGCACATGGTTTCACAAATCATTCTAAATCAAAGCATATGTAACCATAGAAAAATAAATACATGGATTGAATAATTAAATCATAAATACATGTATTTCCACTATTTAAAAATATGTATAATTATACAAAATAGATGTATCAATACGATCACGATTGTCATGGCACATCAACGGCAACTAAATATAAGTATCTTTTAACATTATACGCAATTAAACATAATAAAATGAAGTAATTAAACCATTATTTCCAAAAATACTAGCCATTAAATAATTATTTCAAAATAATAATAATTATTCAATTGTTTAAAATAATAGCCACTACCAACTCACCTGTTCTCCCTTGGGTTTCTTGCTAGACCTGGAACTCCCTCCCAAGCTTAATCAACACCTAACATGAGAAAGAATAAAAATAAATACAACAAGCTAATGACCACAATTAAACCCAAAAGAAAATACAAGAAATAATAACAGACTCTCTAATTGGGCCAACTCACTCCAATCGGTTCAAACCTGATCTTGCATAATCCAACTAGCCTTCAATTGCACTTAAACCAACTCAATTTGGGCTAGACCATCTTTGACCAACCTGAACCAACCTCAATTCCACTGAACCAAGCTCAAATTCACTAAACCAAACTCAATCTAGCCAACCAGCCTTGAACCAACTCTAATTCTTATCCAAATCCAATTCCAATTCATTTAAGTGAACTTGACTAAACCAGATCAAGCTCTCTTCACATGATTTGATGAAGCCCAACTCAACCAAATCAAACCCAACTCAACCAATTTACTCCAACTTGGTTTGATCCAACCAAATCAACTTGGCTAACTCAACCAATTCCAATCCAACCATCATCATTAACATCTTAATCATCATCATCATCATCATCAACTTAATTAACCAAACTAAACCCTAATCTCGGTACTACATTAATACTACAGTAAAACCGAAACTCTCATCCTCTATTCAAGCAAAATTCATCTCAAATACAATGGTTTTTCTAAAACAACTTCAAATATTCATCATTAATAACAATCAACCATATTTTTCTACTCAAATCCATTATCTTCTTCATCAAATCAACCATATATACATACATACATGCATACATACATTCATTTGTGAAAAATACACCAAGAAAAGTTCTTACCAAGTCAAACCATCCCTCCGGCGAGCTCCCTCCGACGATCTCCAAATCCTCCACCTCAAACCTCCCATTTATCTTCTCATTTCTTCATTCATTTTTTTTCCTCTCGGGTTACTGTAGCACTATGAAGAAGAAGGAGAAGAATATCATCCAATTCTAGAGTTTTCTCTCAACTTAAGGCTTTGTTTGGATTGACTTATTAAAAAAGTGTTTTTTTTAGTTTAGTAGAAGTGCTTCCGAAAAAAAGTGCTTCTCTAAAGTAAGTTAAACACTTTTTGTATTTTCTGTTTGGATTAGTTTTTATGTAGAAGCAGAAGCTGTAAAAATAAGCTAAAAGCAGTTTTTCATAATGGTCATGACTAGCTTTTCGAGCTTTTTTCGACTTTTTCGGTTTTCGATTTTTCGGAAAAACCGATCTAAAGCAACATTTTTGGAACCCAGAAGTGCTTAACTTTTGAAAAAGCACTTCTGGGTTTTCCAAAAGCCAATCCAAACAAGGGCTAAGTTTCTTGCTGAAATTTACTGTTAGTCCTTGAAAATATAATTTCTTACAAAACAGTTCTTGAATAATTCACCAATGATCCTTGAATTATGAAATAGTGTTGCCAAAAGGTCTTTTAAAATTATCCAACGGTCCCTGTATTATAGCACAGTATTTCAAAAAGGTCCCTTCCGTCTTACCTTTCAGTCCTTAGTTTTCAGAAACATTTCATGTCAATCCTTTTTCTATTACTCTTGAACCCAAAATTTTCTAGAAACTTTCACATTTAGGTCCTTGAGTTTTCTACTTGGGGTTTCTCAACAAAATTACTCTACAGGAAAATTTTACTGTAACTATAGTAATACCTTGAATATATTTTTCAATAGGTATCTAAAGGTTTAGGGTATTACAATAAGGGTATCTTTAATGGTTAAACTATCTAAGAGTTTGATGGATTTGACATCTCATCAATTCATTAACTTTTATTTATTAGACTATCTCTCGTAATAGTTATACTATAATATGAGATCTACAATCATTTCACTCAACAATTCAATTATTCATATATATATATATATATGAATAATAAATATTTATCTATTAAAAATTAGGTAATAAAAAAAATAGTTAATGAGGATTGATTCTATGCAACCGAAGCACCAAGTCGGCTTGTATCCCTTTCCAATGAGAATTTGCCACATCATATTTTTTTTTGCTATGGCATGCTATTAAATAATCCATGTACTCCACATCCGCCATAATTTATTCTTTTACATTTTTATTTCTAAATTCTTTATTTTTTTTAACTTTTGTTTAAACCTTTTCCTATTCCTTAAAATTTTAACCTAATTTATTTACTCTGAGATTTTTTCTCCTTTGGGCACATGTATGATTAGCCATCGTGAGCCATTCTGAGAGGTCATCTGATAATAGAGGAGGATGGACCAAGGAGGATGAGTTGCATCCGTTTGATCTATGAGCATGATATCTTCACAATCGTTTAGTCAGAGAACTTATAATTGGTGGAGCTTTGCACATAGGAGAGACTCACAATTGATGTTTTAGATCACCATCTATAACCACCTTTCCATCCTCCATATCACCGCTGCTAATGACTGTATTTAGGTCATGTTGAATTTTTTTTCTAACCTTTCTTTCTGACCTTTTTTGGTTTTTCTAGTTTTTTGTGTTTTAATATATTATTTTTTGGTTTTTTTCTTGGTGTTATTCAAGTTCTTCTTATGATTTTAGACTAATATGAAAATTCTAACTTGTTAAATTAGCATAAACAAGTCTAATTTCAACATAAAAATTGGAATTTTTTTTATGTTATTTCTTTCAAGTTTGTTATACATAAAGATGTGATTTTATTGTTTTTTTTTCTTTTTTTGGTTTATACTTCATTGATGTTGGTTGCAATGATCAGCAAGGATGTCTACATGCATAAGATTCTCTAGGCTGGTGTTAATGTATGTAAAGTTTTAAATTTTCAAATTTTTGTTATTTCTATTTTTGTGTTTTATCATTTGAGTTGATAGTACTTTGATTTCGTATGGTTTGGTTTGTATTAGATCTTCATGTTTGAGTCACTGCGTCGGAGGACTTGCTTGCATTATGTTGCTTATTATGGCATTTAGATTGCATGAAAGTCATTTTAACTACTGTCCATTGCAATCCTATTGCTGAATCTTGGTAAGAGTTAATTTTAGAGCAGTTTATGCTTCTTATTAATTGAGATATTGAGGACTGGATCACCATTTAAATCTTGTGTTCATTCATTTTTGTTTTATGATGTTGTATTACAGGGGTTGCACACCTTTTGTGAATGTTGGAATTGATAATGGCGTAACATCTTTGCACTTACAATGAGAATAGACTGTTGATAAACCATGAAAATTTTGCCATTGGATTATCTCATAGTTTTGTGACCTGATCATGTGGAACTCCACAACATATGAAATTAAAATTAAATTTATGTGTTACAAATTTGTATGTACATTATAAACTTTATAAACAATGATGAATGAAAGATTATTTGACAAATTCACCTCCTTACAAAGATCTGTCAGATTGTGTTTGTCTCTTCATGTTGAGTTTGTTGAACTGATGATTTTTTCTGCCATGATGATGCCATCTAATTTTATTTATATAATCCTAATTGATATGAAGAAGCTAGTAACATTGTTGAAACATAACTCAGAATTTTTTGTCATTGCTATACAAATAGCCCCTTACATCATAAGAAGAAAAAAAATAGAAGTACTATAATAAATACAACAAACCTTATGCCGCAAAAACTATCAAACTTTCAACAATAGTATGATAAATGCAACAAGAACTATTATGCTACAGAAAAACAAATATGTGAGTAGTAAACAGATTAGATAGATGGATAAAATTTAGAATGAAACAATCTACTCAAAGAATATTGTTATTTAATATGCAAACCCAGAAGTATCTCAAACTAGCTAATTGTAACTTGTCAAATGTAGGGATTAGCAAAATAAACCATTTTCTTGCATTTAGTGGAGAACAACATCATGGCATTAATATCAAAGCACAATACGTTATAACAAGACATCTACTAGATTTATAATAAATTTTCTTCATTGTTGCTTTGCAAAAAGGTTGATAGTAGTAAATCATATTAATAGCTTTGGATCTACTTATTGTGATAATGAAATTAATAAATCAAGAAGAATTGGACTAGTCTTTTCCTAAAGCAATTGTCTCTTTTCAGAATGGAAAGACAAGAAAGGCTAAATATATGGGAAATAACCTTGCCATTCCCATAAGCTTTTTTAGAAGTTACACCATATTGGCCACTTGCATCAAGAAACCTCTTATCAACCATCTCCTTTAACCTTTTCTTAACTTCAACATGTTGGAGATTAGATGAGTGTTGTTGTCTAATATAAATCACATCCTTCCCTCCCATTTTTGTACCAACAATAACATGGGTGGCAAATCTTTCAATAAACCTAGAAGTTGAAATCAATAAAAGATCATCAAACATCGAATTTATTGAATGATGTCATCAAAGGGATATAATCAACATTAGCTTTGCCATCATATCAATAGAAGGGAAAAATAAGAGTTTTAAATCATAAAAAGGCTATGAAAAACTTATTCATACAAGTTAAAAACAATGAAATTAAATTATAGTGCTTCTGCTACAGCAGTAAGAACAAATTGTAGCAATGATGATTCAATAAATAATACACAAAGACTTGTGCTGCAAAAATTCTTATGCTATAGAAACTATCAAACCTTTAGCAATAGCTATCATAAATGCAACAAGAATTATTATACTATAAATACTCGTATACTGCAGAAAAAAATGAGAGAGCAATAAGCAAAGAAAATCAATTATAAATACCTATGGATAGTTATATACATATATGTTGTAGCAACTCGTATTCCATTAAATCAATTAGATATAACTCATATTGGTGTAGAAACTCATACTCCATTAGATCAATTTCAGCTAGTTGATCATTAACTCTATTCAATCAAGTGTTAATATCTAATTCTTAAATGTTCATCTGTGAACAATTATAAATACTGTGGAGCAGGGTCAATATCAGCATCAACTAAAAATTGAAAAATTGTTTTTTATTCAAACAATAACTGTGAACAATCATACCACTATTCTGCTCATAAATTGAAAAAAAGAACATAACCCAATACAACAACCAAAGTTTTTCATTAATATCAATATATTCAAAGATTGAAACCCTACAAAGTGAAGCAACGATGCCATTCTTTGTGTATATATAAATAAAAACAAAATTTAATGTAAAATAAACTGAAATGTTTCATTTATACATATGCATTTGCAAAGCATTACAATTAATACAACACCAACAACAATGATGGATTTCTTTATAAAGGTTTAAAATAAAAAAACATGGATGCTTCCACATGATCTTCCATCACTTTTGTTGATGTTCCAACCCACATAGTGAGTGGTCCTATACATAAAAAGTACCATGCAATTAGGAAATTTCCCACACAATTCATAAAGCAATTTTAAACAATAAGTAAAACACCATGTTTTACCTGAACTAATAAATGGAGATTTTCTCTTCCAACATTCTTGTAAAACTCATGTTAGCTTTGACGAATGAACCCCCAATTTGAAGAAAAGTCCTATATAACAGCATGCCATCATAATTGAAAAGAAACATATATTAAGATACCTAATAAAATAAATAAATCTAATTATGGTAGTTTGGAGAGATTGAAACTCTTGACATAAGGAATAAACATAACTTTGTTGAGGAAACACCACCGTAGAACCCCCATTTGTAAATAATTTGATTTCTAGCACTATATAGAAAATTACTGTTAGAAGATTATGAGTAAATGTAAGGAGATATAAGTTAGAATATAATTACCTAGCGTTTTCTCTTTATCTCTTGAATTTTGGGAGCTATTTACTTTTCTTTTTATTCTTTTAGTTCTTCTCCAATTGACTTTTGATTCAAGAACTTCTTGGCCTTCTGTTCTAACATGTATGGGATCAAACACGGGCTTGTCATGAATTGGGTAGTGCACACCCTTATTAGCATCATCACTAACATCTTCTTGAATGATTCTTTGACTAGAATTTTCCAAGTCTTTCACATCTTTCAAAGTTGTCATTTCCTTCTCAACTAGTTGTAGTACATCCATCAATTTGTCTTTTACAATTTTAGTACATTTAGGAATCAATGAACTTTTATCAAAAAGGTTGTAACCAATGTAATTTAGCTTACTAAGTTGTAAGAAGCAAGTTGATTTTTCTTCATTCATTAATTCAACATTAAAATCACTTACAAACATTGACTTTGCTTCTTTAATTATCTCTTCAATTTATATGATTTAAGTAGCTCTTATCTTTTTCACATTATTCATGACAAGTACCGGTAAGGCATGACAACATAACAATCCAAGAGTCTTAAACATAATATAACTACAAGAGATATTGCCATTTGAAAGCGAAAACTTCACGAAAATAAACTCTCTCATGGCTATCTTCAGTTTATTGATATAAAAAAAATTTCATGGCTTCTCCTTGAACACAATTTAACCCAATGTTATCCATCAACTCTTCTTCAAATTTCTTGAACATAGTAAGAGTGTAAACATTGGAAGCATGTTTCAAAATGCCACGACCATTAACTTTTCTTAGTGCTCCACTTTTACATCGAAAATCTTGATTAACTCTTCTTAACAAAATATGTTTTACCTTCTCCTCATAATGTTATATCACTTGAATAAGAGACATTGAAGAATCATTAATTTGATGTAATATGTTGTCGCACTCTCACTCCTTTGAGTGGATTTTGTTCTAGCTGAAAAAATATCCATGCTAAAGGCAAGACACCATTTTACTCGAAGTTCATACAATCTCTTAAGCCAAGGGTGATCTTCAAGTTGAAACATTTCAATTATAGCAGTCAAATTATATTTAAATTCCACTTCAATTTCACATCGAAGAAATATTTGTTAAATTGTGCTTTAAACTCAGAATTTGCAAAATGTTCAACAAGATGTTTAGCATGATTGGAAATATGCCACATACACAATCTATAAGATGACTTGGGAAATACCATCTTTGTTACTTTTAACATTGATTTTGATCAATGAAAATACTTTTTGGCTGCTGGTATCACATGGCTTCTAAAAATCTTTCAAATAGCGAAACAAATAAAACAATGGTCTCATCAAATAAAAATGCACACCAAATAACATATTATTCCAATGATTGTTGATTCCCACAATTGAAGCACAAACCAAATTAAACTTGTTTATTTGATATGTTGTACCAAACACAAGAATATCTCCAAGAGAGTCATAATCCAATTTTGATTGTCTATCCCTCCAAGAGAAATTTGCTAGCCGATTATTTTGATCGACTTGAACTAAATAAAAAAATATTTGATCTTCAACCTGCTTACGTTTGAAAAAATTGATATTGCTTGTGCATTCCCTGCTTCAATCATTTTTCTCTTTCAATTTGCAAGAAAGTATGGCAATCTTGCTTTGTAAAGTTGATATTTTCAAATCAATCCCTTTCCTAAGAAAATGATATGAATTTGTTTGTTTGAGTCTTGCAACAACCATTGAAAGAAGAATATTGCCATGCCCCTCTAAAATTGTTCTTCTCGTAAATTGTTCCTTTCTTCTAGAGTTGCTGACTCATTAATTATTATCATCATCATTGAAGTAAGAAACTATCCAAACTCATTTTTCTTTAGTGTAATAAATTTTAGATTCACAACCCTTTCTTATCTCCAAACAATTATTTCTTCACTTCACTAACATCGGCATGTTCACGATACCCTGCATTTGAGCATAAAAAATCATGTTGACTTATAGATTCACCCAAACTACGACGCTTGCTACCTCTTCGAACAATAAACCCCTTATTCAGAGCATATCTTTTATAAAGATCTTAAGCTTTTCCTTCATAATGCACATTCATTCCAACTTTAATTTCATCAAAAATATCATTGGAATTCTATACCAATGGACCTCTTTCTTCTTTCTCTATCTCCATAATATAAGAATTATGGATTAACTGAATCTAATAGAGAAAAATGATAACAAGTAAAATCAATATTTTGCTCCAATAGGAATGTTATATTACCAAAATAGAAAATATTAGAGTGAAAATATTAAAAACCAACTTAATATATCAATGTAATAATGAAAAAAAAAGGAATTACCTGTAAATTTAGCAAATTTCAAAGATGATCAAATTAAGATGATCCCAAGGGAAGGAGCTAGAGAGATCCTGAGAAGGGAAGAGATGAAAAGGGGGTAAGATTAAGAGATCTGGAGATGAGAAAATTGAGTTTAAGTGCACCATTATCACTTGGGATTTCGTAAAGTGAAACAAAATTTAAAAAACAAATCTTAAAAGAAGTCGCTTAACAACAATGTTTGTTTTCTTTAGTGTGTAAAAGAGAAATGATGTTTGTTTTTTTTTTAGTGTGTAAAATAGGCTTGTAAACAATGTAGCGTTTTGTAGATAGTGGAGATATATGTCCTCCATGTCATATCAGTCAAGTCAAGTCTATGTTGGCCACTAAGTTGCTTCCTTCGGAAGTAACCTTGAGCCTTATCCAGGCCCCTCCTTGTCTATATAAGGGGCCTTAGTGTGTTTGTAAAGACTCACGAATACTCAGTGAGATCCAAGGATTTCTAGCAATAAATCACCCGATTTTATAATCTCTACGCTTCCAACCCAACCATAACTTTTACTTCACTTTGTTCACTAGACTGTAAATCCATCATTCGGAGTTTAGAGTAAGTTCAAAGGCACAACCAACCCGATAGGGAGAACATATATTCTCCACTATCTACAGGATGCTACAATGCCTGTACAGGCCTTACATTGTTTACAAGCCTATTTTACACACTAAAACAAACAAACATCACATCTCTTTTACACACTAAAAACAAACATTTATATACATAAAAACATATTAAAATATTAGTCTTCAAGGATGTTGGCAATGTTCAATGGTGATTGCTCTTAGTCATAAGGAGTGGAGGGTTGTCCTCGAGAGATGTTCAAAGGAATCCCTTCATTTGGGTCTTCAATGACTAGAAGATAACTTAAGGAATAGTATCCTAAATGCTGGAGGGAGATGATGGCGTTGACGTCTTTCATGAGATGGAAGAACAGGGCATGATGCATTGTCGGAGTCTAGTATCTGAAGTCTAGTGTCCGACGTGCGGCATTTGACATCGTAAAGAACATGCCAATAGAGGGGCACGCCAGTCATCTTAGATTTAAAAATTGAATTTAAGTAAAAGATAGGATTTAGATAAAGCTTTTGAAAATAAAAATGTAAAAGAATAAATTATAAAGGATGCGGAGTAAGTGGATGATTAGAGGCTGACATGGCCAAAATATTTGGAGCGGCAAATTCTCATTTTAGGAGATACAGGCTGACTTGGTGTCCAGATTGCATACAATCTCTTCTCATTAGTTAACATATTAAAAAAATATATTATTGAAATATTTAAAAATATATACATAATAATAATTAGTTATTTAAACAAAAAGTATTTAATAAATATAATTAGTTAATATATAAAAAATAGTTATCGAACAAATGATAATTAATTATTTAATAAAAATAATTATAAATAATTTATAACAAAAATAATTAGTTATTTAAAAAAAGTGAATGGGCTGACAATTAAGCATTTAGTGGCCAACAAACGTTCCATGGCTCTTTATGGAGCGTTTAAGTGTTAAAAGTTTATTGAGCGCCGCCAATAAAGATGGTCTAATAACAACTATAGTAGTAAATAAGGTGTTTGAATTACTATAGTAGCTAATGTGTAATAGTAAACGAGCTATTCATGAATTTTTATGAGTCAAGTTTGGTGGTGTTCATGTTAAAGTAGTTTATCCTACAAACTCAAAATTAGATTTGAGAATCATTTATTTAGCTTAATGAATTATTAGAGTCTCCAAGCTTTTCACAAACATAATTATTCATTTAAAACCCTACAATCTCTTGTACTTTTATGGCATAATAAATGAGTATAAACAATTATTCACTTTTATGAGGGTATATGTGTAAAATTGCGTTTATCATTTTGACAACATACGCTGGTGGGAAGTATGATTGATGTTAGTGGGTTGCTTTATTGGTGTTGGTGAGATCAGTCTCATGGATAAACAGTGGCCATATATTTGTTTTTGCATAAATAGTGGAGTTGCTTTCTTTTGCATGATAGATTAAACTTAAGCTTATCATCCACCACTCTTACCATATTATTTTATTTTCATATATTTTTTTTATCTTTTTTCTTTTAAATCTCTTTTAACTCATCAATTTCTTAGGGCCAACTCCCTAAACTTGTTGGTCGGAAGATATTTCTTAAAGCCATGTAAAAAGATATACTCCCTCCATATATATATATATATATATATATATATATTAATATTTATGTCAAAGTTTTTTAGATACGTAAAATATTTATTTTGTGAAATATTCGAGATTTAATTCTAAGATTTATTTATTTTGTGAAAGATTCAAGATTAAATTCTAAGATTTACTCAAAGTAAGAATACATGTACTTGTTAAGTTCACTCCATTTTATTAGTGTATATATATATGCTTTAACTTATTTAAGTTTGTAATTATCAAAAATTAATATTTTTAAATTTTTAATTTTTATTCAAAAACTTTTATATAAATCAATATTTGATAAACTATTATGTTATATATAAAAAAATATGTTAAATTATTTGGAAAAAATATAAAAAATATATAATTAATCAAATAATTTTCCTTTGTTTTTGTTGGTTTTGCATTATTAGGTTGTCATTAATTTTACAAGTTATTTGTTTTGAATAAATATTGTTGAATTTAGAATTGGTAGAGGGAATTTTGGCTTGAAACACAAGAAAGCATCAACTAATGCATTCAATATTTGAAAAGTACTCATCTAATTACCATTTGGTTGGTTGGTGGTGCATTAATATTTTTCACAAAAATGTTTATTTCTTTCTTCCGCGACTTCTTTATGTGACCTTCCACCAACCCCTACCAAGAAAATGTCATTTATTCATCATTAGCCTAAACCGTGAGTTAATTAGTTCTCAATTCCCCAAACTAATAATTAAATTTAATTTTTGCTGGTTCATGTACTAAATGCAAAACTTCTTATCTAAAATTCAATACTATATTTTAAAAAATTCAAAAAAAAAAACTAGTGTATTATTTGACATCCAATTTGATATATTCTGTAATATATTTTAAATTCATATATTATACTTCAACCTGTCTTTTTATTTGTATATTTTAACTAAATCACTAGAATTGAAAATTTTCATTAAAATTAGTTGGTAATCTAAAATTTATAAAAATTATATTAATTTTCAAAAATTACCCTTATTTAAAATATATTTTTTAAAAATATATTTAAATATTATTTATTGAAAATTGTATAAGTATATTAAATATACAAAATAAATTTTTAAAAAATAATAATATTTAATGTTTCACAAATTTTCTAAATGAAGTTAAAATAACTAAAAAAACATGACAAGTAAAAAAGATTGGATGGAATACAAAACTAAATAGTTAAAATTTTATTTCTCTCTATTTAAAAATATTTTATGTTTTCAAATCCTACTCATGGTTTGTTTATAATTTTTTATAAAAATAATTATTATCATAGTCAACACTATTATTTTAGTTGATATTATTTGAAAATCCAAATTTGTATCAAAGTGTATAATTTGTAATTTAGTACAATGGTTTGTAATCTACATTATGCAACAACCACCAACCAAACACAGAGAATAATCATGGTAGTAAATAAATTTTAATTTTCAAATACAATAAAGGAAATAAATTATTTAAGTAATACTTTTACATTAATTTTAACAGATCCGCCATAATAAATTTAAAATTTGATTTAAAAACTTATATTTACCAAAAGAATTATTTTTGATGGATTGTCAAGCATTTGTTAAAATTTTCATTTATTTTTTTTAAAAAAGCATCATTTCTTAATTAATTTTTCCAAAAAAATAAATATTACTCATTTAAAATTTTGTTTACAAACCACCATACCAATAAAAATTATGAAATTAATTTGAATAATAAAAATTTTAAAAAAATTATTGTGAGAGCTAGGTCTATCCTCTTTACTAGATTCTTGTCCTATGTTTGGACTGGTGTAGAGCCTATGACTTTTAGCTATTTTACTTTTAAATAACAAACGTGACAAAATATTAAAAAATATCTAAACAAAATTCTTTTAAATTTTCATTAATTATAATTTTACTCGCATATTAAAATCTATCAAAACTTATATAATATGTACATAATTTGGAAACCAACCCAAATTTGATAAACCTACTAATACAAGCCAACAACACTCAAGTGTAAGGTTTTTTTATCCACAAAAAACACAGAAGATATATATATCTATATAAAATAAAGATCAAAGAATAAAGGAAGATGGAACAATGGTTCTACAACAAGGGCAATGAGAGTTGTTGGCAAGCCAAGGGAGGAGGCAATCAGAATGGTATATATGAGAGCATGGTAACTTAATGATCTCTTTCTTCTTATAAATCCTTTTGCACACTACTCCCTCAACATCTCTACTTCATCCAAACACACTGCACAAACATTCACTCTTGAATCTCTTCTCTTTAACATCACCAAACTTGTGCTTCCTACTTTCTGATCTTCACTACTATTTCTTTCTGCTTCTCTTTCTACTCTTTTCATTCCTCACTTCTGCTTTTATTATTATTCTTCCATCTGTAATTTCAAACATGAAAAAAAATATTAAAACTTTAGCATAATGTTTTATCCAATGTCATAAAATAAAATTAAAAAAAAAATTTGCAATTTTCTTTTTAAAGAAATGTCACCGCCGCCCTGTATGAGCTAAGATTTCAACCTGTCTCCGGAAACACCCGGTGCAAGATACTGGTGCTATTAGATAAAGAGATCGTTGGCTATAAAATACAAATCGATGTCTCTCTTTTAAAATTTTTCACATAATTTATTTATACAAAATTACAAAAATTTAGAACTATGCATTTCAATATATATATATATACATAAAAGATTAAAAGTTTAGTATGAGGTATTATACAAAATCATACAAATTTAAATTTTCCAAATGGAGTTCTTATTGTGTATTTTGACATGCTTAAAGTTTAAAGAATCAGAATAAATACAACTTCTGTATGATGTATATATCCAAATTTAGGGTTTTTTTCAACCTTTGCATGAAGTAAAAGCAAACAATTAAACAGGGAATAAAACTCTTAATTAGTGATATATCAAAGAGATAAGCACTATCACAGATGCATTAAAATAAAAAATCTCTCTTTTTAAAACTTTTAGATAATTTATTTAAATCACAGAAAAATATATAATTTTTATTAACAATTAATCAGATCACAATAAAAATAGATGTATTCTGATTTTGGTGCCAAGTGGCAAGCATACAACTAGACAAGAAATTTCCCAAAATTTTAGGTTTCATCAAAATTTTTACATGAAATTAGAACAAGGCCTTGAGAAGGGAATAAATAAAAATTTTCTGGTGATATAATCAAAGACAGTAGCACTAATATATAGAAATCTCTCACACAAAATTTTATTAAAAAAATAAAAAATACTTTTTTTTAAAAAAGTAAATTACAAAATGAATAAAAAAAACTTTCAGGTGATAAAAATCAAAGCAAAAACCATACAAAAGGGGAAAAAAAAATTCAACATTTGTGCAATAAAAAACAGTGCAAAGTTTGATTATTATTTCAATTTCTAAAATAAGTATAAATATTTAGATTTCTATTCAAATTTATATATATACATAATATGAAAACATTAGATCAAACCCTAGCGACAAAGTGGATAGGATCGGAGAATCGGAACCGTGGATCGGATGGATCGGACGGTGGAAAGGGAGGGAACGAACCTAGGGAGGGCCGGAGAAACGCCGGAGCTTTTCCTCGAGGCGAGCGCGGGCGAGAAGAGCAGGCTCGTCCATGTCCGACCGATCAGGCGGCGTCGGTGCTGTCGCCGCATATCTCACCGGCTTGGGATCGGCTGGAGCTCGCCGGGGGAGGTCGTAGTGGTGGTGGTGAACCCTTCTCCGGCGAGCAAGCTCGACTCCGGGAAGCATCGTTGATTGATGAAATCGAAGAAACGAAAGACGGATGTGAATGAAACGCGATGAAGCTTCTCAATTTATAGATGAAATTTTTGTTAGATTAACATAAATGCCCTTCGATAATGAGATATTTACGAGAATGCCACTGGGTGATTTCCAGGGTTTATTTATAATTAATATTATAAAAATTGGATAATGATATATTTACGAGAATGCCACTGGGTTATTTCCAGGGTTATTTATTAATATTATAAAAATCAAATTGTTATTGTTGTTTGTTTTTAAATGAAAGGTTCTAATCTTGATTATTTCTTGTATTTCATTCTTTTAATAAAACCGGAATTTATCTATTTTTTTATTTTTAAATATTAATCTAAATAAAAATAATGTAAAAAAAATCAATCTATTATATTAAGAGCATGAAAATTTGTTTTTCTATTTGAATTTTTCATATTATTAAAATAATTATGTTGATCGATTATTCCTAATTCCACAATAAAATGGTTTATAGTAAATATTTTTTTTAAACACCCATTTTTACCGTTATAATTTTTTTTATAAATACGATAAGCATCAAGACCTAGTTAACAATATTATATATAATATTTTTTCAATATTATACAATGCTTTTAGAACACAGAGGGCAAAAACAGTTATATTTAGATATATATATATATATTAAAAATTATTTAAGAAAAATCAAAAATAAAATTACTCTGGATTATAAGGATAAAATAACCTATTTAAATTTAAAACTCCAAAACAAAATTGATCCAAATGAATTCGGATCCAAAAGGGATATCGGGTGTAAAGAATCGGATTCTGAGAGTCCATATCGGGTCTAAAATGTCACACTACAATCAGTGGCAGTTTCGAAGTTAACTTCAACTTTTAGGGGCAATTTTATAAGTTGTGAAGTTTCGCGGTAGCTTGCTTTTCTGAAATGCTGGTTTCGTTGCAGGTTCCCGGGTTTGAATGGAATGGAATGGAAACGCTTTATTACAACGCACAAAGAATTTGGGATCAGCAACGCCATCAAGAACACCATTTACCATGCTTCTAATCTATCCTTCTTCCACGTGTCCCTTATATATACACTCATCCCATTATGAAAAAATAAATGGAAACTTCGAAAAAATATATATTTTTTTGTTACTTTTTACCAACTTTTTCATCAAATGGAAGATTAGATAAATGATTATAAGGATCATGTTGTCGTGTGAAATATGCAAAACAATCCCTAATTGTATTGGTAAATATAAAAGAATACTAAATATTATTTTATGAAATAGTTATAATTATTGTACAATAATAAAAATAAAATACATAATTATTTTTTAACAAATATGAACAAACTACTCCAGTGTGTAAAAACGAAGAATTTAAATTTGTCTCATAAGCAATGACACAGACATCCAATTCAGAGGATATGGTGCCATTAGCAAGAAGGGGTTGGTAAATATATAATAATTTATTTAGTAAATAATAATAATAATTTATCATGTACAAAGATGATGTGAAAGAAAAATTCAAAAATTAAAATAATTAAAAAAAATCAAAATTAATTGAGGAAAAAAAACGCTCAGATATTGAAAGCACTGTTTGTGGGCCCATCCCAGGTCAAGTTAAGACGCTACATTTCCTGGTCTTGTTAGGCCCTGATCAGATAGCAAATCTAAAAACTTTTGGACCTTTTCATTTATTGATGTGCGCTTTTTATTTTTCTTTATATATGTATACATATATATTTTGTTATTTTGTTATTTTTTATTTTTTGGGCATATATAATCTCAAGCGGTATTGGATAGCAAGAGCAACCTGATTTGTGTAAACCACTTAATAAAAGTTATTAAAGTAATAATTAAGTCTTTAAAAATTGGTTTTTATAATAATTAAGTCCCAACAAAAACTTTCTTAGATAGGAAAAAAACTAGGGCCGGAGCTAGGGAGGGAGACAGGGGTCATGGCCCCCTTGTTTTAATGTTTTTAATTAATTATATATATATATATATATATATTATTACATATTAATACATATAATATGAAAAAATAATATTATTAGAAAAATATATTTGTGAAAATTCATTGTTTCGTTTTTTAATATTTTATGAATTAATTTATGTTATTTTTTCTTTTTCTTTTTTTTTTTACAAAAATCTATTGTTTGGTTTATTTTTTAGCAAATTAATATATGTAGTATAAAAATATTTTAGTTTTTAAAAAAGAAAAATTATTTAATAGTCCCTGAAACTTTTTGTTTATCCCAATAAGTCCCTCTGACCAAATAATATACCCTTCGGTCCCTCCTTTTTAGAATCATTTTTATTTCGTCCCTACCGTCATCTTTGCCCGTTTATATTTTTGAAAAACCCCATTTTACCGTTTGCTTTTGGGAGAGAAATCTGGCGCCATGTCTTGTCAAAGCAGCATGTTGCTTGTACTTTGACATCCCTCAAAAGTCTTCTTCCTTATCTTTTGTCTTCTCTGGAGAAGCTTTGCATCTTCTTCATTTCATTTTCTTTCTTCCTCCTTGGCCTTGGTTTTGGAGTGATTCTCCTCTTTTTATCACTCATCTCTACTCACCATCTCCGTTTTCTATGGCGAGCTAACTTCACAAAGCTCTATCACAAAGAACGTGTGAAGGTATTTCTTAGATCCCCATCAAGATCCCCACTCTCTTTGATCTTTTCGCTGGTGGAGCTGGGCCAATGTCATCTGTTAATTGAGGTGGTACAACATCTTCTTTCTCATTGGTTGACTTCTTCCTTTCTTCAAGAATAGTAAGCTTTCATGACGAAGAGCTATCACTTGACCATCAATGTTTCGTATTTGTTATTTTCCATCTGTTGCCTCGCTGGACTCGAACATGATGATTTTTTGGACTCCCTTGGTGGGCTCACTGATTTCTCACTTTCTTGATCTGCTGTACGGGGAGGCCTCTCCCCCTTGTTTCCTCTTACCTTTTGGTTTCAATGCCTTGATGAATTTTGGTGTTTTTGTTGCACCGGATAGAACCAAACTTTCCCTTGTAAAGCTGAGCTCAACCTTTTCCCGAACCAATGATGTCAACTTCAGATTATCTCTCTGGCATAAGTGGGGAAAACTAGCAAATACAACAACAAAAGGAGAACAGTAAAAGGGAATACTCAATGGATTCTAATTTGCATACCTCTTTTCCATCCAATGACTCGAGCAAGGCACTCACACCTGCTTGTTTCTTAATCATCGGCTTCAACGTAATGAGAATGCGTGGTGTTCTTCCAAAGTGGATCTTCTTCGCATCCTCGTTACTTTTATAAAAAGCAAATTGTTAGTGCAATCGTACATCCTCAGCAAATACCCTACGCATGGTTGCTTCCCGGAACATCTCGTCCCTTTACACGGGCGGCTACATTGGGCAAATCATCCATAATCCACTCGTAGGGTGGCTTTGGGCCCATGCATATTGATCCAGCGATGATGTGTCTTCCACATAGTAGGCTAACCATTCTAGAGATGTACATGAAGTTGTGGGGAAAAGTAAGGATCCCATGATGTATACCAGCAAAAGCTTTACAAAACTTTCTTCTTTCTCGCCAACCAGACTCATTAAAGTCCTCACCAAGCACTCCCTTGTTCGGTCTACTCCCCCTCGAATGTGCAACGTTCCTTCTTCCTTGAGAAATCTATTGCGACACCATCACATTTTAGTCCAAGTATCATTGAAACATTTTCATGACAGAATTGTAAATGACTGTCTCCCAAATTAAAGGTTTTGGTCTATGTATCAAAAACCTGCATCAACGCATCCAATACCGTACTCTCTTGTGCTATTGGCTTAAGATCCATCAGATGACTAAATGGCGTCCCTCGGAGTAACTCCTAATGTCTTCGTGTCATCTTCTTTTTCAACTGGCATACACCGTCCAAGTAGTAACGTCCATTCACCAAATTTCCCGACTGGCTAGCCATAACCCTCCTGATTGCACAAACAATACATACACATTCGGGTGATTATTTCGAATGACACTAAACATGTTTGTATAAAACCGGATACATAAAACAACTATATCCATTCCACATATTAAGTCTTATATTTGAATGAACAACAAAGAACAAAAATAAACATTAAATGCCAAAAATACTGTCATACATATAACAATTGCAGTAACCAAATTAATAAGATACAAACCACAAATGAATACTGGTTTTGATTTCAGTGATTTATAACTAACAATCTATATACAAAACATACTGAGAAAATTCTGCAAACACAGAATATTGACAAAATTCAACAAACACAGCATAATAAGATTGGAATTCGAGTGATTTATAACAAACAACTCTGCAAGGATTTTTGGACGAGAATCAACTCTCTTACACAAATGTATACAATTTTGTTCGTTTCATCGTAAATTAGGACACAAAGTAATCACATAACCAACCATTAGATAGAAATTACAAGATCACGTGTTTTCAAAGAAATATAGTTCATTCACCAAATGATTCCATGCTTTATCATAGAATGCACAATAAAAATAACTAACCTAACATTGCCCAAGAACACAAACGATTTCGGCCATGGAAATCATAGGGCTTTCATACCTGCTTGTAACGATAGCACGGGAGCAGCGAGATGGTCCAGTCAAGTGCCTTTCTTCTCTTCTTGGGTCTCCGACGACAATGGGTGCAACTCCGGCGAGGATGGTCTTGTAATTCAAATGGAAGATGAAAAGCCTTCACTTGTCTCGGGAAGAAGAAGAAGAAGAAGTGGGGACTGATGTGATGGTTATTAGGTTTTATGAGAAGTTTTCCATTTTTCAAAGCTTTCAAATCAATTAAAACTGAATGAGCAACATGGTAATTTCTTTTGAGAGATAACAGTGTTATCCATCTGTTAGGCTTAATAGAAATTATGTGAAAAAGGAGGGACTTTAAAGGATTTGGTAAAATCAAGGAATTTTTTGGCCATAGGGTAGTGTTTCTTGGACCTTTTGAGCAATTCATCTTTAAAAAAACATGTGTAAAATTTTATTTTTTTAGCCTTTTGACATTTAAAAAATTGGTTATATAGTAACAAAAAATTGTAAAAAAATTTATTGCAACTTGATTTTTCTATAAATTAGTATATATATTATTAATATATACATTATTTAAAAAAATATTTATAAAAAAATCTAATATTATTTGCCTCTTTCACTTTTTACTTGTCCTACAAAAAAATTTTAGTCCTCTTTAAAAAAAATTAAGCCTCTGTAAAAAAAAGTTTGTTGGCTCAGAAAAAACCATATGGAAAATAAGATAACAAGATAAAAAAAGACACAAAAATTAAAATAAATAAATAAAATAAAGCCTAAAAGTCCAACAGTGGAAATGTGAGCATTACCCTAAAAAAATTAAAAAAAAAATCCAAGAACCTTTAATTATAATATGCAATCTTTTTCAATTCTTTTTTTGGTTTGCTAAAAAATTTTTACAAAAATTTTAAAAAAATTGAAAAATTATCAGATAATTCAAAATTTACATATATGTACATAAGGTTATATATATATATATAAGACCCAATCATCATCATTATTATTATTTTGGTAATGTTGAATTCACAAGATTAAAAGCCAAAATTTTTTAAGAAAAAAATTTTCAAAACCTTTTTTTCGTAGATACATGGAACTTTTTATACTTCAAGTTTTAACCCTTTAAATAAATTTGTAATTTTAATATATAATTAGCATAACAAATATTCTTTTAATCCTTAATAAAGATATTTAGTAAAATAATCATTTACATATGGAGGTTTTGTATACTCTTTATAAGGGTTTATAAATTTTAAAAAAACTTATGATATTGTTTTGTTTTGTAATTGTTTTTTTATAAATAAGATTAAGCTAGGTGTCAAGAACGGACATATATTAGAAATTGAATTCTATAACACCTGTGCTCTTCACTTGTATGAATTAGGTTCAAACCCACCTCTTCATTCAGGCAAATACCTTTCGCAAATATCACTAACAATGAAATATAACAAGATATATTTCTAACTAAATTATTATTATTATTATTATTATTATTATTATTATTTGCATAATTCATCAGCGAGTGAGCACCCCATATATTCAGTCTCCGAAAGCAAGAAGAAAAAGCAGCACATGAGCAAAAACAATGTAAATCAAAGGATTTTTTATTTTTTAATTTTTAATTTTAATTTGTATTCCTATAACAATTCCTAGTTTGAACCCAGCGGACAATAAAATACATCAATTTACATGTAAAATAAGAATCAAAATGCAATAACAATCAAAATAATTCCAGAGCAAGGTTTTCTGCAATTTTTCACTCTCATCAGAAATACCAATCAGCTACTAATCATTTGGTTTTGCAGCATTTTTTCTAATCTGTTTAACATCATGTAGATCTCTTCACCTTGCGAGTGCGAGAAATCCCCGACGAAGAACTCATGAACAACACCATTCACCTCAATTGAACTGCATCCCGGTATCTTTTCAATCCCTTGTTCTTTCATCATGTTTCTAACCTTTCTAACATCACTCCACCGGGAAGCTTTAGCATACACATTAGAAAGCAGAACATAAGCTCCTGAATTCGCTGGATTGATTGCAAGAAGATGTCTTGCTGCATACTCAGCTAGCTCCAAATTCCCGTAAATGGTACAAGCACCAAGCAAAGCACCCCAAATGGCAGTCCCGTTCGATGAAATACTAATGCCATCGATGAAATCTTTCGCCTCACTTAGGAGTCCTTGTCGAGCAAACAAGTCCACCATACAACCACAATGTTCAGATGTTGGAGGTATGCCATAAACTTCGGTCATGAGAAGGAAGTAGTGCTTGCCTTCTTCTATCAAACCTGCATGACTACAAGCACTCAAAACTCCGATGAATGTGATGGAATCGGGTACCCCTCCGCACTCTACCATTCGCTCAAAGTACTCAAGAGCAAGCTTGCTATGAGCATTCATGGAAAGCCCCCCCGATTATGGTACTCCAGACGAGATCTTTGCATTGCATGCTTTCAAACACCTCAAGGGACAATTCAATGCACCCGCACTTTGCGTACATATCTATTAGTGCAGAGCATAATGTCGCGCCCATTTCAATGTCATTTCTCTTGATGTAAGCATGAAGCCACTTTCCGAGTTCGAGAGCTCCTGCCCCTGCACAAGCAGATAATGAGCTGACAAGAGTGATACAATTAGGGAATCACTTTTCATCCTCTGCATGTCTTCAAAAAAATCGCCAAAGCATCATTGAAGAAATTGCATTGGACAAGTACAGTAATCAAGGCATTCCATGACGCCAAATCTTTTGCGAGGCATGTTGTGAAATATTTCTAGAGCAACCTCTTTCTGTCCAGTTTTAACATACCCTTCCATCATCAAAGTCCAAGAAACCTCATTTTTTTAATGTCCATTTTTATGAAACAACAGCTCTGCTGCTTCCATGACTCCAGACTTGGAATACACACTTATAAGTGAGTGAAGCAACTCTTGAGTCGTGAATATACAAAGCTTATAGATGTATCCATGAACGACTCGGCCAATAAGCAAATTTCCTGATTTTTGAACAAGCTGACAAGATAGTTATCATAGTAGCCTCATCGGTTTTTGCACCAAGAATCTGTAAAAAGATGAATATAATTGTCAAACTTATGGTTTATATAATAATTTTATCAATGCTAATTCATAAGTTGGTAAAATAAATTGATACTCGAGTTCTCTAACTCAGTAAGGAAAAATAATTACTATTTTTAAACATGAAGATAAAAACACGAGGATAAACATAGTAAAGTAAAGATCTCATACCAGCATCTCTATAAAAAGTGAAATCGCTTCATCGAAATAACCATTCAGAACATAGCCATACATCATCGCATTCCAAGCCACAGTGTTCCGAATCGGCATGCTATCAAAAAAACCTCACTAGCCAACTCCATGAGGCCAATGCTGCCATATCCACTAACCAAAGTGGTTGACGACACAACATCTGGATCAGACATGCGATCATACAATCGACGAGCTTCACTCATCTCCCCAAATTTAGCATACATATTCATCAAAGCATTCCCCAGAGTCAAACAAACCGAAACCCCATTATCCTCAATATACCGGGTGCACAAGTTTCCCGATTCAAGTCCCCTGATTTGGTACAAGCTGTGACCATCCTCACCAGTGTCAGTGCATTCGGTTTAACAACAATGTCTTCAACCATATCCCAAAACAAAGACTTCACATTCTCCCACATTCCCATCTCAGCAAAACCTCCAATGACACAGTTCCATGAAACTACATTCCTCTCAGGCATTCTATCGAATATGATGCACGCATTATCAGAAAGCCGACACTTGAAGTACATCTGAACCAAAGAGTTGAGCACAAACAAGTCTGCCACTGCCTCACACTTAACAGCATAACAATGAACCTGAATTCCTTCAAAAGCTGCCGACATATTTCCGCAAGCTCTAAGAACAGGAGGGAAAAGTAAATGGATTAACAAGAGAAGGTTCCTCTTCAAGAAGCTGAACAAAAAAAGCAGCAGGCTTTTGTTCTGGTGAAGAACTGAGAGAGAAACCATGGATTAAGGTGTTCCAATGGAATGAGTTTCTCTGAGGAATTAAGGAGAACAACTTGAAGGCATAATGAAGGTCACCTGAATCCGGTGAAGAGGAGAAAGATAGGATCTTGGAGAGGTGGAAAGGGTCAGCAATGGCG
This sequence comes from Dioscorea cayenensis subsp. rotundata, assembly GCF_009730915.1. NCBI lineage: Eukaryota > Viridiplantae > Streptophyta > Magnoliopsida > Dioscoreales > Dioscoreaceae > Dioscorea > Dioscorea cayenensis. The sequence goes on along the minus strand of NW_024087451.1, from coordinate 8,987 downwards.
TTGGTTTTGAGCATCAAGGCATGGATTTGGTGGAGAAGTTGCATGGAAGAGCAGTTGTGAAGGAGGGAATGGAATGGCGGGAAAGGGGTGTTGGAGGTGGCGGGAGATTTGAAAGTTCGTTTTGACCGTTGGAGTTGGAAAGATGGGGGAGGGCATGGTGGCACTGAGGATATCATGATTCATACTCTTGCATGTATGTTTATATATATATTATTTTTTTACATTAAAATTACTTTTGTAATTAATTATAATAATTATTAATATTAATTAATATTTATAGTGGAAACTTTGATGAGGTAATAATAAAGTGTTAGTATACGCCAACACTAATATAGTCTAGTGGTAAGGTATATATTTTTTCATGTAGAGAATGAGCATTTAAATTTAATTCAAGACATGATGAATAGAGTCTCCTATGATGAGCGAGAACTGCATACACTGCTGCCTTGTTAAAAATAAATAAATAAAAAAGTAGCTTGTATGCATGCCTCTGTTAAAAACTGCCATCTCATTTGGATAACAAACTTATATAAAAAAATAAAAATGAAATACAACAAACTGATTTGGTGACTTTAATTATGCACTTTTTAAGAATATTGACAGAAAAAGTTATAAAAATTTCATTTTATTGTTTTTCATTGAATTTTTGGAACTTACTTAGAAACACATCTAAAAATTTCTACAATGACAAGTTATTGATTTGTTAGAGATTAATTAAAGAGAGAACACACTGGCATGTGTTTAATGAAAAAGTTTGTTAGAAAAAAAGGGTCCAAAAATAAAGAAATAATAATAATAATAATAATAATAATAATAATAATAATAATAATAAAGAAACCTCATATAATATAGAGGAAGAGAAAAAAAATACATTGGGGAAAAATATAACAAATAATAATTAAAATTCATACGAGAAACAAATACGCCAGAGAGTTATAAATATACTCACGTGCACAACACGTGCCAGAGAGACAATGAATAAATAATAGGTTATCATTTATTACCGATCATAGTGGCAAGTGTGTACATATTTTATACGATTATACTCACGTGCACTACACACGTGCCAAAGTACTCAAAGTATAAGTTACCACCTTTTTCAGGCAATAACTTCACACTTACTCTAATGCATCTGTACACACAAACCAAAATTTAAAAAATATATATATACATATATATTATCACTTGCAATAATTCTGTTCCCTGTAACCCATAACTTGAACATTAAATATATTCAAATAAAAAAATAATAATAATAACAGAAGACAACATATTGAAAAGAAACCTCACAAATACAGTAATATAATTGTTGAGCGTTTTAATGGCATTATTTTGGTGGTTGAACAAATGAATCCAAGAAATGGATCTACAATAATTTGAAATGATGGATGATGCTCTGGCAATGTCAACATTTCAATACAGATTTTAACTAAAATTCTAAAAGCCGATTCATCGGCAAACTTTGCAACTACAGACATCTCAAGCAATCTAAGAAATTTACAGCTCCAGGCACAAACACAAATGCAGGAGTGCTGCTCCTTTGATTAGCAACAAAAATATGAGGTTCCGTGATGCAATTTGATGGTTAAAACTGTAAAACGATGATCGTCTACTCAGTAAAATATTTAGAATAGGCGAAGAAAATGAACCTGGTAACAAAAGCCATGGGTCCATGATTTCATGTATCCGGGAAACATCGAACTGAAATGTCAACATTGATTCATGTTTAGGTGAGATCCACACAATAAGCATCCTATTGGCCTGAATTTAGATGAGACAAAGACCATAAAGAAAACTGACCTTTAGAGAGTGTGTACACTTCCAAGTCATTGCATGATCAGGGCCATCTCACTCACATGGCTCTTGTCTCACCATTAAAACTTCTTAGCAAGCTCACCACAAGCTAGCAATATTTCCCTGCAGCACGTCATCAGTTGAAAGTATACAGAATGATAATATCAAAATCTGATAAATAAGATGAGTCTGGTAAGATTGGCAAGTGGCTTACAAGGAAAAACCCGCTCGTGTTATTCGCACCTTCTGCTTTTCTTTTTCTTTTTTTTTCACTTGATGCAGACTGCTCTTTATAAACAAACAAGAGTACCACCAGAGAACTGAAAGAAAATGTCGGAATAGAACAAAGCAGCTGAGGAGAGAGCAGCATCAAATAAAGGTGGTAGGATTTTCTGCAAGTGATAAGATAGAGATAATCTTCTCTAAATCCCAGAGATTGTCATGCTTGCTTTTTTGGCTGCACAAGGTTCATCTGACACTTATCCTTCTGATTCAAGAAATTAAAAAAGCTATGGGGAAGGCAAGCAAATGGCTCAGAAACCTCTTGATCGGCAAGAGGATTAAGGAGGAGAAAGAGAAGAGTGGTCATGAACAAACTCTTACCAAGACAAAATCTTTGCCTGCACCGGTGATGGCCCCTAAAGAGAAACGGTGGAGCTTCCGAAGAGCAGTGACAACAGGGAATAATTCCAACTCTCAAGTCTGTGTTAATCCAGGTCAGGAGGGGCTATCAGAGTCTCATGTGAAACAGCGGACCGAAGATGTGGCTGAAGACAAAACCAAGATTGCAGCAAGTGATGCTGCTGTGGCTATGACTCAATCAGTAGCAGCCACAGTCCGCCTGAACTCCACAGCCATAAGGGATACAACCAGAGACATTGAGGAAACAGCTGCGATTAAGATCCAGTCTATCTTCCGGTCTCATCTGGTAATATTTTCTAGTTCTCTTTCTTAGGCCTGCAAAAACATATAAACAAACAAGATATGCAGAATATGAGCACCCAAGGTAGAAATAATATGATGTTCAGAAATGCTTGCAGGAAATCAGATCATTGACTTTGTTTTTCTTTTTTTGGCTGCTTCCTGCAGATATTTGCTGTTCTAACGGTTTGTAATAGCAAATCTAATTTAGATTAAAAAAAGATACAATATAATAGAGAATAAACCACAAAAAAAGGAAACTTGCCCCCACTATAGATAAAGATAAATTACACATAGTATAATTTGCTTTGAAAATCTGATGATGTAAGCAGCTACTATATCCAAGCAAAAAGTTTCAAGAAACAACATTAATAACAAAAAACATATGCAAGAAAAGCAATAGAAAGGTTAGAGTCAAAAAAATGTAATAGAATGTTCTGCACCAGCTGGTAAATAAAACAATGCAGGAAGTATAAACTAAGAAAATTTGTGAAGACACACTCAACAGAATACCACTGCATGAATATGATTTGAAGTACAATCAAATTTGCTTTTGATGGCACAGGCAAGGAGAGCATTGCGCGCACTGAAAGGTCTAGTAAAATTGCAAGCATTGGTGAGAGGACACTTGGTGAGGAAGCAAGCTAGAGCTACTCTCCGCTGTATGCAGGCCATGGTGACTGTTCAAGCAAGAGCTCGTGCTCAGCGGTTCCAAATATTTGAGGGAGCGCAGAGCATACCACACATTGCAACCGTCCCACAGAAGATCAAAAACATCCACTGTATGCACCATCATATGTAAGCTTCCCAATAAAGACTTAATGCTATTACTATAGTCATTATCAATCTTTTCTCTGAAGGCATAGTTCACAAATAAAACAGGTGGATCATAGTGTTGAGGAGAATGTTAAGATTGTGGAGATGGACACCAGTGAATCCAGGAATATTCCAACTAGCAGAAAAAGCTACTCTATCAATCATACTGAAGGAATCGATCCAAGGTTCTCCAAATGTTATCATGGAATTTATGCATCTAAGAAGACAGAGTACCAACAGAACTCTCATTACCCACCAGAGTTAACTGATATAAACCCAGAATCAGGCAGTTGGTACTTCGAGGAGTTCCCATCCAACACACCACAAAGCAGCCCGCAATGCCCATCTGTTGTGTCAATATCTGATGCAACACAAGCTTCTTTCGCCATTTCTCGACAAGGAAGCACATATTCAATGTCCCACGAGTATCCATATTTTCCAAATTACATGGCCAATACAGAATCATCAAAGGCTAAGGCTAGATCACAAAGTGCACCGAAACAGAGAACTGTCTCATTTGAAAGACAACCAAGCAGGCAGAGGCCGTCAGTGGAAGGCAGGCACATCCCAAGATGTGTCAAGATGCAAAGATCAGCTTCACATATCTGCTCAACAGCCAAAGGTTATCAGCATGGAACATATATCAAGCTTGACCAATCCAACATGTCCCTCGCTAACAGTGAATGTGGTTCAACAAGCACCATATTTACAACTGCCAGCCATTGCAGACCAACATATGAGGTTTGTGATTTTCACCATTAACACAGACTTCCAAATCCTACATTTCTAGAGATGGAAACTTGCTAAATAGCATACCATTTATGATTTCAGGCTTACAGGAGTAGACATTAACTGTTGCCACATCCATCTTGGAAGCAATGATTCGATATCAAAACACAAGCTGTGGGCAATCTTCTATAATTGATTGCAGTGAATAGATGATGGGGATGGAGAACCTTGTATCATTGATGACAGCAGAAGTCAATCGATCATCTTAAATTTGCTTAAGTTGGACCATATATCTTGCAGGATATTTATTTCCTAAGACGAAAAAATAATGGCTATCTCTGAGATTGCGTGCCACAACCACCATAGTATTGCTTGGTAGTTTCCCGCGAAAATTCTGCAAATGTCATCCCATCTCTCAACCGTGAGGGCAATGGTGGGATTTTTTTCAAAATTTCCTGCATTAACTGATTTGGCTTGTCAGATCCAAGTGCAGCAGAACTCAGTACATTATCCTCATCACAAGATTTAGGCATTACATTGCCCGACCAGACCTTCTCATGGTTTGCTTCTAAAAGACCATCTGGAAAAGAGAGAACTTTGTTCCATGCTGGTTGTAGGAAGACAACAAAAGTCTCTCTACTTAAGTTCTCCAGTTCTAAAGGTCTGCCAACAGAATGAAGGGCTGAACGAAGCTTACCTCTTGACAATACATCAGCTGATTCCCCCACCTGAATGATGAAACTTTCAGGCGGGGATTTCACAACATAAATTTTGTTTTTGTCAGAGTCAAATAACTGCAAATAAGTATGCCCTGATGGAGATAAGCACTCTTGGTGGCTTGAATCACAAAGACAATCTCCAGCTTGGCAAGATGACAAAAACATCGGTCCTGTCAAAACAGTGAAGATGCCATAATCATAGTGCCATTGTTGCCACAAATCAGATAAAGAAGCTCTGCAGCAGTTATCATCGAGTGTCCTGCTTCTCATCCTGCATGGCTCCATTGGCACCTGTGACAGGGATCCCTCTTCTCTGTCACAAAGTAAAGGACTACATGCATTCACTCGTGCTTTCGATATACCTCCCTTAATCTTCCTGCTTCGATCTCTAAGCATAATACTGTCCAACTTTGAATGGTAATGAATAAGACGTCCTTTTGCAGTGCCAGACCCCATCAAACTATCTTCCAGTTCCCCGTCACCAATGGCGTTGTCACATACACATGCTAGCATCAGTCCAAGTTCCATCATGCAAAGACCTAATTCCTTAAAAGTGTTTCCTAAATACTTAAACTCATCATCACGAGCGTCTGACGATCTATAAACATTAAGACCTTCTTTCCCAAAATCATCACCTACATCTACATTTTCAGCTCCTCTGCAGGACAATTTCAAACTTGCATGTTGCTCAAATTTCAATTGCAAGGCAAAAGAAGACACATTGCGATCAGGGTTCTTAAGAGGAACATCACTTCCCAGCCCATGCTCCTGTAATTCATCAAATAGTTAAAGAAATCCCTCAAGTTCACGCAAGTATATTTACAATCTAACAGTGGATCACACTCTTCAACCTTGCACTAAAGCAGCGGCAATGGAAAGAATTCATAAGCCAACATGCTAATCTACAAATAAACGCTCACATTATAACAAAAATTAGTAAATCCAAATGAAAAGCATTTAAAAAAACACAGCTTTTATGAGCAATCAAACAACTCGTTAGGGTTTCAATATCGAAAAGAAAAAAAAAAAAAACGAAATTTTTTAACAATCTAGACATCGAAAAAAAAGTTGGAATAAGCGAATGCTGACATACCTTCAGGATCCGAGCGCGGTCCTTGTTGTCGAGAAGAGCAAGCTTACGGGCAAGGGGAAGGAGAGCGCGGCGGAGAGCAGGGGCTCTAGGAACGGCGGTGATGGAGAGAAGGCCGGGGCCGGACGGTCCTAGAGCACGCATGACGGCAGAGGAGAGGGATTGAAGGCGGTGGAGGTCATCGGCATCATCTGGGAAGGGAGAAGGAGAAGGAGAAGAGAGGAGGAGAAGGTCGGCGAAGCGTAGTTCCAATGGCTCCAAGACCTCAGCTTGGACTTCCATTGATCTGGTGAATAGCCCCTCAATTATTCTTATTCCTCACTCTTCAAAAAAATTTTTTTTTTTTATTTATCATTAAACTAATACCTTTTGATACTCTTCATAATTTTTCCAAATACTCTTGTCCGGTCTAATTCTCTGTTATTTTTAAAACATAAAAAAATAAAATAAAATACTTGATCAAAAGTAGAAGGTATTAAAAATTTTAAATTAGAATTTCGCAACTAATCAATAAAAAACAAAAAAAACAAAAAAAAAAAATTGATGCAAGACATCCCTGTTTTTTCATAAAAATATCATCATAATTTTTATAATAATAATAATAATAATACAATTTTATAAATGACGAAAAATATTTATAGTAATTAAAGTATTAGTGCTAAATAGTAATAATAAAAAAATATTATGTTAATTATCCTAACATTAATTTAGTAATGATCATCATAACTATAGCTTTTTTTAACAATGCATATAAACTTGCTCTTAAAAGTAATCTTTTAAAAATTTCCCATCCGAAGTTGATTTCGGAGAGGACATTTGTCCATGTGTCATTAGTTCATCAATTTTCCAGATTTTTTTAACTATAACCACCACAATCAAGCAATGGATCTCTGCTCTCTCTCTCTCCCCCTTTGTCCCTCTTCTTCTTCTTTCCGACGCTCCGCCATCACCCCCTTCATCATCGTGAGCGATGACGACAACATAGCCGAGATGAGAGAGAAAATTGAGAATAAGGAAGAGGGACTCAATGAGGAACTATCTAGGCTCGGAGAGAGTGCCATTATAGTAGGTGGTCTTTGCGACCAACCTTTTGAAGTGGAAGACCGGCTGATGTTTTTCATCCAAGCTAGGAGGGGGTGTATAATCCTCATTGGATGGTCATCGAGGAGCCAGAGTTGCCTCCCTGTGAACCGATCGGTCAACATCAAGGGTATGAGAACCTTGACGGCTCTAAACCTAGCCACGACCACGACAAAAGTTTAGAGAGATTTCTAGACCATTGCTCGTTTGCTCGAAACACAAACTTCGTATTTTGTGAAATTACGTTCTTATGCAAAGCAAATCTTGGAGATATGATCATTTGGATAATCTTTGGAAAATAAATTGATGTGTTGATGAGTACTATGTTTTATTGATTTTGAAACTCGTATTATGCCATTCTTGATCTATGAATGTTGAAACTCTCATTTGAGCAAAGATGATTCTCTTATGTTATCTATGATTTCCTTATTTGTGTGTATATATATATGCTAAAATGTTCTAATCTATATGTATTATTGCACAAGCTTGGTTTTGTCGATCTTATTGATTTTTTAAATATTCTATCAGAACTGTGCTAACCCATTCACTAAGTGACTTTGGTTACTCACTCTTTCCCTTCCTTCTAGGCTTTAACATCTAGTGGCGTTGCGGCGAGGCGGCGGAGTGCTTGGTATACCCTTGCTTGTCATTCTTCACTTTTAGATCTTATGTATGTTTATTGTTGAGCATGAACTCATTGTATCAGGACTATGGATTCACTAGTGTGTTTGCTTCCCCTATGTATCTTTATGTTCCTTATTGGCATATTTTGAACTTGTAAATTATATTCATTATTGTTTAATTCCAAGTTTTTGTTAGCCTTACGGCGACTCGAGGGTTGAGTGATGGAGATGTCCCTCCTCTGGTCGTAATGGTGGTTGTCGGGTTTTGGGGCCGTGGGTCGAGGCGTGACACCCCAAGTGTTCTACTCCTCCACCAGCTCCTTGTCTCGAGCCGAGCTCTCACCACCTAGCCAAACACAATCGCACACACACCACCAAAACACAAGCAAGAATTAAGCAAGGAAAATTATAAATGAAACCATAAGCTTAAAAAATATAATGCAACCCTAACAAGACCTAAGGTCAGCCCAAAACTGAGTTTCAAAATTTCCAAGGAGTTCCTAAGGCATTGTTTGGTTGGGGTTTTTGGGGGCGGTGAGAATGAGTTAGAAAGGGTGAAGCATGTTTGGTTGGGGGAGTAAGGAGGAGAAGGAGTTTAGAGGGTGTTTCACCCCCTCCAAACCCCTCACATTCCACCCATCCAAATTTTAATGTTTGGAGGGGTGGGATTATTAAAAAAAAATTTCATGTTTAAACTTTTATGAAAAAACCAAATTACCCTTTATCAATTTGAGAAATTACCATAATATTCTTTTAAAATCTAATTTCATCTTTCATATTATTTTTTTTCTTATTTTTTAAATGTGTCAATTAAAGATTAATAAAAATGTATATTTTTTTTAAATAATAATAATAATATAAAAATAACAAACAAATATAAAAAATTGAATAATTATAGTATTAGTTTAAAAATAATAATATTATTTGTATAATAATAATATTATTATTATACAAGTAATATTATTACTAATATTAATATTAACATTATTTGTACAAAATAATCTTAGAAAATTATTATGATTAATATATATAAAAGGGTAAATTAGTAAAACACACATTACATCTCTACTCACTTCTCCTTCTAACCAAAAAAAAAAAGATTAAACCTACATACTCCTCCATTTAACCAAACATAAAATTTTTTCAATACTCATCCATTTAACCAAACATAAATTTTTTTCCATGGACAGGGTTCACTTCTCTCTCATGTGTTTA
>NW_024087450.1:0-13256 GCF_009730915.1 Dioscorea cayenensis subsp. rotundata | reverse complement strand
TAGGAAAATTACCTCAAATTCCCGTAATTTTCAAAACTTCCCAAAACCCTCCTACTTTTACACACCACCCAGACCCCTCCTTCCGTTAGTGTTTAACTTCCCTTTACCCCCACCGCTCACTTCGACCATCGGGTCCACAGGAACCTACTATTTACTCTGAAAATGCGCGGAAAGAAAAGCGCCCAAATCACATCATTGCTCAACTCACGCGTTATCTCGCTTTTATTTCTCGATAGATTACGCCAAGGAGTTGCATTACATCTTGTTGTTCTCCTCAATATCATACGAAATATATAAATCGGTTTGCTCGAAATGACGAAATTTGATTTCCATCGGATTGGTCAAGTGCACTTCATCTTCTCACGTAGCCGGTAGTCGATTTTATCATTTGATAAAACGCATTTGTGCGCAGCATGTGCCATCGGCTGCCTTCTCGCTTATGGTTGTAAAGTTAGTAGCTACGCATGTGAAGAACTAATGCATCATTTACCGACAGCTCATTTCGCAGTAAAGTTCTTCCTCGCTTTACGGTTATCTCATTTCAGAGGGCATATTTTAAATAATGTTTAACCATCTGCTATTATCCGCTTAAATATTTACTACCATGCTTTTACAATCGGTCATATCCGCTTAATACTTCCCATCTCCTCGCTTTAACATTATCTTTACATGTATAAACTAGTTCATATTAACGTGTAAATTCTCAAAGTCTCAGCAAACGGAGATCTGTCTGCCGATCCGAACGTCGCCGCTGGCACGCGCGTGTGGCAAGGTTACGAGTATCCTGCGGCGTAAGAATTAATGATCAGATTACCTCCATGCACGGTAACATAAATATCTCAAACACCTCGCTCGCTGTCATCACCACCGTCGGCCACTGCATGCTTAACTTTTCTCGGATAACAAGAGTCCACCGCTGTGGACTTCACACCATAACAACCGTGAAGAACTCTCCCCACGACAACCACCTCACCGTCGCTCATCATCCTCCTCCTCCTCCTCCTCCTCCTCTTTCCCATGGACAACCACTTATCTCGACCCAGCGATGCCTCGTGAGCCTTTCTTCCTGGCCCTGAGAATATCCAGCAGCTGTAATCACCGGAACAAGTTAAATCCATCTTTTCTCGCAAGTCAAAGTGCCCTTACACGCAATCGCACGCAGGAGATTCTCTTCAGCAAACGATGTACGCAAAGCAATTAAGCCGAGCATTTCGACCTGCGTAAGAAAAGAAAGTTTCAACGTCACGTGATTGCAGAGGATTCTCTAGGAGGAGGGAGACTCGTGAAAACATCCTTTAAGACGGTACGAGACGCACCACTCTCGAGTACTTTCTGCTACTGCTTAAGAAAATGACGCCGCCAGGCCAACCGCTACGCTCGCGGTTTAACTATCGTGATCGGCTGCTTAAGTCCCACCATACTTACATATCGATCACAGTCGCTTTTCATGAACGTGTTGTTTAACCTTTTTACCGTTGCACGCTGTGCAAGTTCAAGCTCGACGCGCATGCTACGCAAACTCAAGAAGCATCCTCGAACGTGACGTATACACTTTGTTTCACAGTTATACGAGGGTCCAGGTCGCGGAGTGACCAAAAGTCCCGAGCCGTGACGCTGTAAATGTCAGAATGCCAGAAATCTGAAACGTTGTCAAATGTAAATCTTTATAAATAAAAACGTAAACAAGCTCAGACGACCTGCTAACTTCCTCGAAATTTAAACAGCACCGGCAGAGAAAACAACGCGAAACATAACGGCTATCAGTAAAACAATAGAGAAAAGCTAAACAATACTCAAGTTACGTACAACAGTGACTAAACAAGAGCGTAGCATGTCAACAATGACGCACATGAGGCACCCATCTTCAAACGACGCAGAGAGGATCTAATTTTAAAGATAATAATATATATTTTAAATATTACATGACTTTATAAAGGGTTTACGATATTTACATGGATATAGATTTTACTTTAAAGCTGTAGAATCTATGTTTAAACACTATATGTATCCATGCTTAAACATAAAAAGCTCTCGACGCTTACACGGTAGACTCATGTTGAGTCGAGAACTTTCATTCGAATCTATACAACATGTCTTCCTCGCGATAACGACATATATATTTCGGCCTCTGCCCTTGGACGGAGTAGGAAAATACCGCCTCAATCACATCACGCCTGCCTAACCTCTATGTACTTTTCGTCTTCATCGCACACACCAACAACAACAGCAACAATAACAACAACAATAACACACACATGTTTGCGCACTTATCCGACCGTTGCTCGTTGCATACATCATACTTCTTCTTCATCGCCTCGCTTTTGCTCTTCATTTCATTTAGGTTCATGTACGATCTGGGTTTTCTCGATCGACATATTACACATGGAGAGCTGCTGGTATCGCTAGATTCAACGGGGAGGGAAGAGTGCTAATGTTCACGGCTTCAAACTGGAGTTAAAAGCAATGAGATATCAGTGAGCGACTGGGGGTCCTCAAGTTTCCTTTGCTAGGGTTAAGTTCATCACACCAGTACGGATATAAAACGTCATCGCTCAACAGAAAAACGATGCACGACTTTCCATCTGACGCGCCACGCACTCCATCTTCAAATGTGTCAGAAGTTGATCTTGGTCGCCGAGACATGTAAAATGCGCCATCAGCCGTATCTCTCAATTCGACGAGGTTTTACTCGTCAGGTAAGTTCCTCTCTTTAATTGCTCCAAACTAGTTCTGGGTCACATTAGCGCTTAAATACGTCGTCAACTAGTTAACATATCGTACTAGTCGTTTTACGTTATTAGTTCACCGCTAGCAATAATTTAACGTGCTTAAACTATTGTCATTATCGACTAAAACATTACATTCCTCCGCTTAACATATCGATCTTTTCTATCGACCGAGTGTCGCGGTGAATTCGATTCCGCGAGCCCATCTATCCCCTACGCGACCCTCGACGCAGCTGCTGGATGTCTTACCTTCGCTCGCCGATCATTCTGCGTCATCAGCGGACATTTGGATCAACGCTTTAGACGGTGCCGTAAATACTTCGTGGACGTACTAAATCATGCAAATCAAAAGGAATTTTGACTTCAAATCCATAAAGTTAACGACATCTACGATCAAAGCGAATGCTACCGATAGTGTCGCTGGTTTCACGCCTATTTATCAAAAAGAGTATAACAAAAATACTTTCGTAATCAAAGACAATTCACGCCACACACTCATGCGTGGTGGCATAGGTGTCAAGGCCACGATCCGCAAAGCGCACTCAAAATGCGGCTAGCGCGACGAGCGATCTCGTAAGCTCTAAGGACCGCCTCGCACAAGGCCATCACATCGCTGGCGATACGTTGCGGGAACATTATGTCCACATACCATACAAGCAGTGCTTATGGTCGAAAAGAGCACGCCCGTGTGGTCCCCACGGCAAAATGACGACTCCGCCACGACCGCTTAGCTCGTACGGGATAAGGCGGGTCGAGACAACCCTAAGCAAATGCGCGATCGCGGGAAGAGACGCGATCGCTTTTAAACGCGCGTATCCTTTCTTTCACGTAGTGCATTGCGGGATCCAAGAGGGCTTGCGCGTGCACGCTCACTATCCTCGGCTGGCATCTACACCTCGGGAAAAATACTATCGGCACACTCATCGGGCTGCCACAGGAAAGATGGTAACAATGGTTTTTCCATCGCCGCCTTCGGGTATAGTCGACAACGAGACCGACGCCAATTGGACTTGGTTCATATCTCAAGTTGGGCGATGCCTTATACGAGGGTGGAGATTATCATGAGATAATTACCTTCGTCGTTCGACAGTCCAAGGGGCCTTGTGAGCGCAATCGCGAGAGTCTTCCCTCTTCAGCCACATGCATCTTGCCTTCGACATTTTGGAGGCCAATTTTATGAAAGCCAAATGTCGGACTTGGGAAGGCATCGAGGGAGGAGTGCTGGTCTATACGCTTCCGATCGATGCGTGGCATCCACGGCTAAAGATTTCGACGATACCGCTGAATGAATCGGCAGCCGTATCACCCAAGCTCATCACCGGTTGATTAATAAATCGGATATGGCACATTGGTCGAATTATCTGCTCGGAGGTGATCGTTGGGGTGGAGATGTATTCGAACGTCGCGAGTCGCTCAACGCTGGATCAAGGGAAGCTCGTCGTACCCAGCGTGGCCAAATGGTCGACTCCATACAAAGGTCTGCGAATGTTGATTTACACTTAACATTTAGTATTACCCTTTAAACATTCTCAATCTTTGTTTAATTACACTTTTCCGACTTTTTAAATATTAATCATTTCCGCTTTATTTAATTACAATAATGTTTAAACATGTTGACTGAATTATTTAACCATCAATCGCCTTTTGTTTAACCTTATTTGCTGAGGTTCAAGTTGATGCGCATGTTATATATCCGTGCAGCAAAATGCCGACCAAATGGGAGACCCTACTTTACGCCCGCATATACATTCGAGGTTAGAGATCATTGTTGAGGTGCACCGAAATCTTCGTGTTGGTCGTTAGTGTCGATGATCGCACTGAGTCGATCGACCAATGCAGAGAACTCCGTGGATCTCGCCATCGTAACTTGTTCATCGCCGGTGGCAAGTTTATGGTATCCCTCAGCGAAACATGCTTGCGCAAAGCAATAATGCGCATGATACCAACGCACATCGATTTATGAGCGGGTACTTTCACCGTCGACAATTACAAACCGGGCATACAATGGCTATATTCCCATACGCGATGGCGAGGCCTTCGCATCGTGAAATCGAGCCGTTTACGATCGCCTGTGACTAGAAGCGCACCGGGCGGCCCAGCGAAAGAGGATCGAGTCGCGAGCGTTTGATGTCCGCGAAGGGTTACATTCGCAGTGCCCGCCAGGATCCGGTCACGATCGATCGATCTTGTAATGAAACCGTCGCCGAGCTAGGCATTGTTAATCAAAACCGACGTATTGTGCGGGAAACATTGTGTATTTATAACGAATTGAATGTATTTACACGGAGACATTGTTATTTTTAAAGCGGATATATCGTAATTTGAAATATTTCAACCGATGTTTAAACGATATATGGTATATTTAAACAATGAAAGCGGAAATGTACACAACTACAACGTAAATTAAACAATGAAAATGAAACCCGAATGAAATTTAACCCGCCTTACAATTGAAAACAAACAAAATTTACATTGAGATATACAAGTCGTGTTCTTGAAAACAAAAACAATGAATTGAATTGTATGTGATGAAAGCAACTCTCCATATTTAGTTAAACAATAAGTGCGTTCATTTAAAGCAGGAGAAAGTGTTATTTTTAAGCGGGTACACGTAATTTGAAATATTTAAAACCGATGTTTAAAGCGATATATACTATATTTAAACAATGAAAGTGAAATGTACACAATCACAGCGTAAAATTAAACAATGAAATAAAAACCGAATGGAATTTAACCCGCTTTACAATTCAAAAACAAACAAAATTTTACATTAAGATATACAGAGTCATGTTCTTCGAACACTGAAAAACAATGAATTGAATTTGTCAGATTTACGTTTTGAAAACAAAAATTGACGATCGGATATACTGAGACATATTGTCAAAAATGTAATTTAACCCGCTATGTAGCGACCCCCTTTTATCGTGAGCGTCACGCCTCCCTCCTTAAGTATGCGGGTAACATACCGCATCTCGAGGTAAGGAACGTCTGCTGCTGACGGTAGTCGAACTTCTCACCCACGCATGAATTGCTCGATAAACCGCATGAGCGTGAGCCCAGGCATCGATCGCCTTTCCCTTGTTTTTGGCGTGGGGTTTTACGTAGTCGTCTGACGAGCGGTACTTTCTTGTCGCACGACTCGCCTTAACTCCATGATCGACACAAAGGTCGAATAGATTCCCATTGTCGAGATATGCAAGTCGAGATTAGAATACCGATTTAAATACCAAAATGATAATTAAAGAACTTACCATGTCAACGCGTCCTTATCGATTACCGGGACATGAAGAATAATGCTAGTATTCTTGTTTATCATTGTCGCGGACGACGACGGCAGAGTGGCCATTCATGATTATCGGGAGGATGACAATTTGAACTTCATGCGAGGTCTGCGCATGATCCCCTCGATCATAGCCATAATTATGTGTCGTAGATGCTCCCGCTTTGACATAAAGCAATATGAGCGATGCGATGATGAGGCGCTTCTTGTAAGGATATGGCTCTTTGCTCGGCGACTTTTGTATTATGCATCGAAAGCGTCCATCACATCATCGATGACCATCTCCTTCCCTCAAGCGTGTATAACACGTCAGCGTGTGGTCTAGCACAGTCATTCTTCCAGCACCGAGTCTTGAGGTTAAACGATATGAATATTAGAAGACCATATTGTAAATATTTAAATGATATTATCAATCAGTTACATGATATTATATATAATTAAAGCGGTAAAGGCGAAAACTTAAATGATAACATAATTAGTATTAAACACTATTAGGTAATAGTTAAACACTATAAGAAACCCTTTAAACAATATCATAAAAACGTTACACTTACCTGTCCATAGAGCAGTTGAGGAAGATCCTCATCAACTCCTGCCTCAGATTTGTTAAGACGACTCAGGCCAACCCATTTCTTCTTCTTCGAATAAAAGCTTTCCGAGCCGTCTGGTCCAATTTTTGATTGGCCTTGATCATCTCTCTCGTTGCTCGGTCGGGGTCTTCATCAACATCTTCCTTCGATGCGGGGACGATGGCGACAGCATCAACTCGCGACACATCCTCACATTGTTGTTCTTGTTGTGGGATTGTGTCCGCCGATGCTGGGACGACGGCGACAAAGATCAACCGCGATACACTTCCTTACATGGTTCTTGTTGTGGTGGGATTGTGTCCTCGCTTGGGTCATGCTGATCGTGTCGGGCCACGGCCACGGCAACGGATTCGACGATCTTCTCAACCGTGGCCATGACAACAGCATCATTAGGGAGACACACCCTTAACTTGTTCTCGACCTTCGTGGATTGTGTCCATCTTTGATGCCAGCATCTCGGCACTGGGCTCCACCGGGTCGGCGATTTCATCGAGAAGAGAGTCAACGACCTTCTCAACTCGCATGAACGGCCACATCATCTACGATGTCCCTCCACCGTCATGCCATGTCATCAACGGCGACAGACTCGAATGCAGCATCGACCGATGGTGTCTGCTATTGTTTCATCGTCACCGGCGGTGGAGACAGAGGCGATTGTTCTCCTCTTTTTCGCAAGTCTCTTCGAATGTGGCCGCCTTGGAACGACCTTCCGATGATGTCGTCGTCGTCAAATTCCGACGCCTCGCTCGTCCCGGGTGATTCGGTTCTTTCGAGGGACGGCGCAGCCTGGTCGTGAAACGCCCTTCCAGTGCCTCACACGAGCGACAAAGTCGAGGAAACCTCGGTCATCAATATCTCGCACGCTCGCGATAAGAGTTGCGGTGACATCTTCGCCCAATGTCACGCGTGGACCGCCACGGTCGGAGGGGCTGCCATGGTCGGGGACTGTCGCTGTCGTGGTAGGGGGTTGTCGCAATCGCCGGTAGGGGAGGGCTTCTCCGGCCGAGGAATCGTCGCTGCGTGGTGGGGTCGGAAGTAGGGAGAACGGGCGTCCAGCAAGCGCACGATAGAGGCTCGCCTCTCATCCCCGCCTCGAGCAAGTGGTTCCGGAGCAATGGCATCCATCCGTCGGTTGGCGCCAACAAATATTTCTTCTTCAAAGATTCACGGAACCATTTCAGAAACTAACATATGTAAACCAAACAATTTCAAATGAGATCATTCATTTTTAAACTATAAAAAACTATATATTTAAACGTTATAGAATATAATTAAACTGGAGCACAAAAATATTTAAACCAAGTATGTAATAAGAGTTAAACGGTAAATACTAAAGTTAAACGCTAAATAAAATGTTTAAACATTAAAGACTTATGTTAAACATTGTCCATGATTTATTACCTCTTTTCCATCGAGCGATGACAAGCTCGCTTTCTACCGTCGCTGCTTCGTAAGTACTTTCACCGTAGCACGACGATCCTTGGGATCTCATCAAAACGGACTTTCTTCCCCGCTCCGGCCACTCGTAGAAACCGGACGTTAAGCGCGACCGAGCAACCCCTTAATGTACCACGTGTTGGTCTTCTTCCCGCAAGCATCTATCTTGCGACTCAGGGCGCCGCCTGGAATATCCTCCATAAGCCACTTCAGGCGTCGCCCTGCGCCCTACGCCAGATCGCCCCTACGGTCGGGTAGATCATCGACGTAATCAACGATCCAGCTCGGAACCGAGCACTGATGTATTTGGGAAGAGGATCGTCCCCCACGAGGTACACCATCGAGTTTGACAAAAATTATCTTCTTCTCCTCTCGTCGAACAAGTTGCACCGGAGTGCTCTCGATGGAGTCTCCGTGTCTCTCGTGAGGTCTTTGATAGATACCGACCTTCGAACGCCGACCGGGTTTTTCTTCTTCCGAAAGACCATCGCTGCCGCCATCGCAACGAGCACCAAGAACGAGGGCCACATCTTGAGGTCCGAAAACTCAAAGAGGCTTTCCCCGATCCTGAATTTATTGGTGCGACCATCGTATCTTTGCAAAAGAGAATCAAGAAGGGCCCTCTCTTGGTATATGGCTTCCAACTCGAAATAAGCAGCAAACGGTGTCCTTCGAATAATCTCCCAGATGTCGAGGGGTCATGTTAACTTTCAATTCACTAAGGTCTCCACAACCGTCGTCAAATAGCAACGCCCATTAACTAGGTCGACCGCCATAATCACAAGCCCTGCAGAGATTGACAAAAAGTTTAGCTGGAAATATAAGGTTTTAAACGTAGAACTCTCGCTTATTAAACGTAGATATAAAATGTTAAACAGAGACCCATTTTTGTTAAACAGAGACGAGAATACTTAAACAGAGACAACAAATGTTAAATCAGAACATCTCATTTCTTAAACGTCAACCCTCATTTCAGAAATCGCAACCATATCAAACGAAACGGAAATGTACATTATAAATATTACACAAATCATAACAATCGAAAAAACTATTTCGATAGTGTATACAGACGAAAATGCAAAACAAAACAAAACCCTAGCTGAGAAATCTCCTGGCAGACTAACAAAACCCCAGCCGAGAAATCCCTCTGCAGACTTCAATATCTTCCAACAAAAACAGGAGCACAAAACAAAACCGAAAAATCTATCTTTTGAATGTAAGCAGCTTAACATAAAACCATACTCAATACCTTAGATGCAGAACCGATGAAATGCCAACTAGTTACATGGGGACTTCTCCTTCGAGATACCGGGTGGAAAGGGAAAAAGTCGATGAAATGGCAATTACAGAGGCTTCAGCGGTAGAGACAACTTTCGAGACGACTTTCGAAATGGAAAAAGTCAAGGCGTGAGTTGAGAAAAAGCAATTAAACTGGCTCCAATAAATTCGTCTCTCGGGGTTACCCTACGGAAAACCCCCACTTCCTCCTCAAATCGCCGAGATGGGCTGCAGCCCACGACTCCCCCATGCAAGGAGCATTTTCGTCCAAAAAAATTTGAAAACTCACTCCGTTCACATCCGATTCTGGGGTTTGGGGGTTTGAAAAACATAGACTTTAAAAGGAGGGGGTTTTTGGGGATTGCAAAACTAACGGGGTGTTTTTGGCAATTTTACAAACTTAAAGGGTTTTTTTGGCAATTTCCACTTAATTGTTATAATTTTAAGAAAATGGAGAAATTAGAAATTTTCTTTGGGTACTTGTTGCTACATATTAAGGAATTCTTTGAATTGATAATTTTTTTTTTTTTTTATGAATTTTGGGCATTATGCATAAATTTCAAAATATTAGGTGAGAATTTAACCCTAATATTCAACTTAAACATAATATTCAACTTAAACCAATTTTTATATTCATAGACTTATCCAAATTCATAATAAAATGAATTATTTAAGGGAAAAAAGTTAATGACATTTGAAGACTGATGTAAAGTTGGTGGAATTGCAATCCCTTGTTAGGTGTTTGATGGACCAATATTAAAGATCAATGCTATATTCCACCTAAACAAAAGTAAGAAATTTAAAGGTGTATATAAATAACATTAATATTCCTTTTTGCTTCCATTTTTAATGAAAAATATGACATTTCAAGACCCTTTTTTTTCCATATTGAGATAGGGACTATAATTTGGTGATGCTGAGTTTTTTATTCTTGTTTTAAAATTTCAGGCCAGTTTCTTTTAGTTTAAAAACAAAAATAAGCTCAAGTTTCTAATATATATATATATATATATATATATATATATATATATATATAGCTTTATGGTTTGATTTTTATATTAAATAATAAATAATACAAATTTATATTTCATAGTATTTCATTTGAATAATTATAAAACCAAATGATAAGAGTGACGTTTATGATTAAGACACTGTATCAAAGTGACTAGTGTTGGATTATTTAATTTTATTGATTGGGCTCAAGATGAAGCATTGATTTTCTTTTCTTCTCTCTTTTTAAATGGGAATGAAAGTACCTCTAATAGATTTCAAATAAGTTTTTTAAATATATCAATTTTAAAATTCTTTTATAAAGTATTTTTATATCTTGAAGTTGTCTAATATAAAAATTTTCTATTTATAATAATAGTATATATTCGATATTTTGAAATGCATAGTGCTTATGCCATTTGACACCTTTGTAGGAGATTAATAGTTCAATTCCATCATAATATTTAATTAGGATATAAATAAAAATCAAGTATATAATGAATTGTCTACATTAAAATAATAATAAAAAAACAAACAAACATGTTGAGATGCTCATTGAAAAACAATTTTCATTAGTAAAAATATATTTTATTGATATTTTTTCTATTTTCTTTAACTTTATAGAGATTTTTACATATATCCTCATGTTTGTGTGTTTATTGTGCGATGATATTCACTTTATTAACATTTAACAAAACATTAAATCAATATATATAACACAATAACTGTCACGCCCTGAACCCGGCTCACCAGGCCTAGTGCGCTGACAAACGGCCGCACACCTACAAAGTCGAAACCAAGTAGGCATACAAGGCCTTAAAACCTGAAAAAAAAAATTAACAACAGGATTATGAGCTTGAGAGCCCAGTAAGCAACCACTAAAAATATCGGGATCACAAAAATGTTCAATAATTTCAAAAAAAACATACAAAATGTAACAAAGCGGAAAAAATAACAAAGTGAAATTTAGAAATCGGAAATAAATCATAACAGATTTACTTTACCAAAATAACAAGCATATATGTCCCCCAAACAACTAATGCCAAAACAAAATATCATAACTCATTTATTTAAACTCGGTGAGCCGAGTCAGATTTTGAAACTCATAGGTTTTACCCTCGTGACCCGAGCCGAATATCGAAGTCGTTATTCTTCACCGACGGAGCAGTGCGAAACTATAGTTTCTATGTCGGGAAATGCGTGTCGACACGGTCGGGTGTTTAACCCCAGATGACGGGGTTATTGCATTGTTAATTGGGGACTCACGAATTTCTATACAAAAATATATCATGTCCAAAATTATCGTCAACACAACAATGAAATTTGGTGATCCCTGCTTTTTCTAATGAAAATAATTCTAATTATTTCAAAATGAGTTAGATGCCAATATGTGGTAAGAATAAGTAAAAATTTAATAAAAGCGGTAACCACATTATTTAAAAATATAAGTAATCCATAACAAAATGGATATTTAAAAATTATAAATCAAGATTTATGCAACCATTTCAATCTTTAAATAGCCATTGTCTCTAGAAGTTCAAAGTAAAATAAAATAAGAATATATAATATATTAACAGAACAATGGCAGTCAAGTTTAGAATCAATTAAATAAACAAATAAATATATAAATAAAAATCTATAAATTCTCAAGATAATGGTAGATACATTATTTTAACCCAAAACATTTAAACATAACACCATGAATGGTTTTAACAATAAAACCCAAAGTAATTAAATAATTATGTGAATCATTTCGATAATTAGAAATTTATATATACATATATATAGATTTATATGCGGTTTACTTACCTGACTAGCTAACATCAAAAACTATAAAGCGCCACTGAAATTAGGCTTCCACAAAAATACCCTATAATTGAGAGCATATCCCAAAGGTATTAAAAATGCTAAACATACTAAAAAAATACACAATGATATACGATGAGATCAAATTCCTACACTAACTATCATAACACTTAAACGACCAACAACCCAATACCATACATGAATAGTTTCTAATAATTAGAAAAACAAAATTAATGACATTATCATCATTAAAAATTCATGAGCATCTGAACTCTAATAACTAATAAAAATAATAATTACAAAAAAATTACAAAAACTATGCTTCATTATAATAAAAAAAGAATATATATATTATCAATATATAAAGATTTGGACAACTCTACACAGATCATGAAGCCATTATAACCTATCAATTTAATTTATATATATATATATATATATATATATATATATATATATTATGTGTGTGTGCTTAGTGACGCCAGCACACTAATTGCAAATCCACATTCAAATGAAAAACAAAATTTGAAAAAAACAATTCTGATTTTTTTCCCCAAAAAAATAATAATAATAATGTTTTTAAAAACATAAAGAATTTGTGCATGAATGAAGGCAACAAGAAGCACTCAAATCAATGTAGAAAAACCACATGTAATGGCGGTTTTATCCTACAATAATCAAACCACTAAAGCGTATATCATAACCCTAAACAAGAATATGTAGTAATGCCACGACAAGATTTAGGAGATAAAAAGAATTTCACCACTTAATCCATAAATAAACATTAACATACCACAACAAGATCTAGGAGATAAATTACACCACTTAACCCCTAGATCTAGGGAAGCCCTAGATCTAGGAAAAAGCACGCTTATCTCCCAACGATAACCACACAACCTCGAGCGAAGGGTCTATCTCCGTCCTCGCCGCTGACACCACACACCAAAAAGAAAAAGAAAAGGAAGAGGCAAGATCTCTCCCTCTTTCTTGGTTCAAACGAGAGACTATATCGGAAGAAACAAAGGGTAGGGCTGAGGGTTTGAAAACCTAATAAGATATAAAATTAAGAGATTAATAAAAAAAGGAAAGTTTCTTTTTCCTCTTTTCATATGACTTTACATAGCAAAAACAATTAAATGAAATAAATTA
>NW_024087449.1:0-10728 GCF_009730915.1 Dioscorea cayenensis subsp. rotundata | reverse complement strand
TGATCATTGAAGCGGGTTTTTTTGGGATGAGTTGCGTGCCGTGTGGGCCCCCACAGGTTACCTTGGATTATCTCAGGCGATTTTAATGCTACATTTGACTTGGGCGATAAAAATTTCGGGTCGACCCAAATTTTGAGGACATTAGAATGGCAAATTCGTTTCTTCAGGATCTCAAATTGGTCGAACCACCGGCGGTGGGTCACAGATTCTCCTGGACCAATGGACAAGCTGATCCGATCTGGGTGAAGCTTGACCGTTTCATTGTGAATGACGACTGTGCTCGTTTATTTCCTAAGTTGATCCAGAACAGTTTACCCCGGCTGGGGTCCGATCATGTCCCTATCAGGCTCGAATTCGGATGTCATCATTTTGTCCCGCGGCCTTTTAGGTATGAACTGGCTTGGTCCACTAATGAGGAATTCGAGAGCCATGTTAGGAAGTGGTGGGAGGAATGTGTCCCCACTGGCTGTGGTGCTTTCATCTTAGCTAAAAAGTTAATCTTTCTTAGAGGGCAGTGCGCCACTGGGCAAAGTTTTCATTCGGCTCCATCAAACTTAGGAAACTTGCTCTGCTCCTTGAGTTGGATAAGCTAGATTCGGAGGCTGAAAATAGGATTCTTTCTCACTCTGAATCTAAACGTGAGGAGGATTTGAGAATTGAGATGTCCATGATCGATGAGCGGGGAGGAGTTATCATCGGAAGCAAAGATCGAGACTGCGAGTGGTTGAAAGAGGGTGATGACAACACGAGGTTCTTCCATATGGTGGCGAATGGCCGTAAGAATAGGAATTTTATTCCTAGTATCAATCTTAATGGAACCACAACGACGGATTCTAAGGAGATTGGGAAGGTTTTCGCTTGCCAATTTCAACACCAATTTGGTCAAAAGCGTTCGGATCGGTTCATGATTGACTTCCGGAAACTCCTTTCGAATAGGAATTATGTTGATTTGTCCCATCTCGAAAGACCGTTCACGTTGGAGGAAGTTAAGGCGGCGGTTTTTGAACTTGGGAAGGATAAGGCACCGGGTCCTGATGGTTTTCCTCTATGTTTCTTTAGACAATTCTGGGAGACTATCAAAATTGACTTGCTTATTCTTTGTGAGGATTTCTATTGGGGGAGAGCTAATCTTGAGCGTATCAATTGGGCTAATATTGCTCTTATTCCCAAGGTTGACTCCCCGGAGTCGCCAGGGGATTATCGCCCAATTAGCCTTATCAATTCCTCATTAAAAATCTTATCTAAGATTTTTAGCGACTCGCCTTGGTGATGTGATTAACGTGCTTATCGATTCGGATCAGTCGGCGTTTTTGAAAGGGAGATGTATTTTAGATAATATCGCTACTGCAGAGGAACCCGATCTTTTAGTTTGCACAAGAGGAATCTCCCGGTCACATTTTTAAAAGTTGACTTTTGCCAAGGCTTTCGATGTTGTGGATTGGGACTTTATCTTTGATCTTCTGTTGGCTAGAGGTTTTGGGGCTAGATGGGTTGGATGGATCAAATGTATCCTGGCTTCATCAAAAGCTTCAATCCTGGTGAATGGATCTCCAAACGGGTATATCAGATATCACAGAGGTGCGAGGCGGGGGTGACCCTCAGTCGCCATTACTCTTTTGTTTTAGTAATGGCGACGTTCTTAGCTCGATGTTTGCGCACGCTCTCAGCTCGAAAGTGTTAGTGGGGGTCCCTTTGGGATCGTTTGGGAGGAGATGCAATCTGCACTACGCGGACGATCTTCTGATTCTGACTGCTGGTGGGTGTGAGGACCTCAGGATTATCAAGCTGATCCTCTATTTATTTGAAGGGATGTCTGGACTTGAAACGAATTTTTCAAAAACATGCCTTTTCTCTAGTCAACCTGGTGTGCTGCCTAGTCATGCGGTTGTAGATACCTTGCAGTGCAAGGTGGGCTTACTACCAGTTGTTTACTTGGGTATTCCAATATCTGGTAGAAGACCGCGCAAGCAGGATTGGGAAGGGGTCATTCTCAAGGTTCGAAAAAGGTTGGCGGCTTGGAAATTGCAACATTTGTCTTTAGGTGGTCGCCTCATTCTTGTGAATTCGGTGTTATCGGCTATCCCAACTTACTGGATGTCCATTTTCCGTTTACCTGGTTGGGTAGTTAAAGGTATTGATCGCATTAGAAGGGACTTTCTCTGGTCAGGGCCTGATATTAATCATCCGGGTTGTCGGCGGTTTCTTTGGAAAAAATCTACGTCGACCTCGGGATCAGGGGGGTTGGGGGATTCTGGACCTGGATTGCTTCAATAAGGCCCTGCTGGGGAAATGGTGGTGGAAGTTCATGACGGACCCTAATTGGAATGGATGCGGAGGTGATTCAATTTAATTATGGGTTATCTCGATCGAATCTTTGGCCTAATCAATCTGGAAGAATCTCCTTCTTTTGGAAAGGGGTGTTGAGCTGTCTTCCGGCTTTAAGGAGTTGTCTCTCCCACAAAATCTCTACAGGCAAGGAGACATTCTTTTGGAGAGACTGCTGGATCAACGGTGTCGCCCCTATGCATCTTTGGCCGGTCGAGTACAGTGAGTGCCGCCACACTAATAGCACTATCTATGAGCTTAGACACTTATTGGAGGAGCAGCCGTTCATCGACAATGAATTCGATCGGGAATGTGTTCTATTGGTGTTCGAGACATCGGATAGTCACTCAAGAGACATTAAGAGTTGGAGACTTCATCGAAATGGGATTTTTCTCGGGTCAAATCCTTCTATAATCTTTTAATTGATGGAGGACTTAGATGCCCGATCTCACGATTCTTCTGGAGAAATTGGTGTCCTAGAAAAATCAATCTATTTAACTGGCTTGTGTGGCAAAACAGTAATCCTTTCGTTGGAGAACTTAGCTCGAAGGAGATGTAACAGATTACCTACTGCTACGTGCGTCATGTGTAACGGCGGGATTGAAACGGTCGACCACTTGTTTATCCACTGCTCCTATGCCAATCTTGTCTGGGATTACTTCATCAGAATCCTTCGTCTTCCACAGTTACCGTTATCGATTCAGGATCTTTGGGGTCGGGTGGAGATATGGTTTGCACTTTTCGGAGAGGAGGGCCTTTGGGGACTTAGTGGCGAAAGCAATAATTTGGAATCTTTGGATAGCTAGAAATGATTGCATTTTCAATGCCAATATTTTGCATGCTCAATGTCTCATTGTGAAAATTGACCGTATGCTTGTATCTTGGTACTCTTCTCTCATAGATGGACCAAAGTTGAAGTTGGAGGAGGATTTCAACACTGTCAGACGAAGCTTAGAGTTCCTTGGCCCTCGTGTGAAGGCATTCGAGGAGATCCGGTCTTCTGAGGAGACGCTCGACCCTAGCACCGGCTAGTTTTAGTGTTTTGTTCATGGCTTTTTGGGGGTAGATGGCCCCGGCTTGGTTGTTCTTTTTTTCTCACTCATCACGTCTAGTGGTTCGAGTCTGTACTTTCTATCTTATTAATGCATTGTGGTTTATCCACTTTTTCAAAAAATTATGCCACTTAGTTGAGATCTACTTGGCCATTTAAAATAATGCCAATATGCTTAAAAATATAATCTATCATGTATTAAAAAAAAAAACAAAAAGCAACGGGGCACCCACAAAAACATGTGCAAGCCCAGCGGAAAATTAAAGAAAGCCGAGACTTATTTCATATAAACAATCCATTATTTTATTATCCACCCACCCCTTTACTTCCCCCAAAGCCACTGTCATCCTAATTTCATATAAACAATCCATTATTTTATTATCAAATCCATCATCAACGAGAATCATTGCTTTTGCTTTTTTTTTTTTAAAGATAATAAACCACTTCCGTTAAAATAAAAAAAGATCTCTCAATTTTTTTCGTCTATAATTAAGTCTCAAACCAAGCAGCCACAAACACATAAACTCAAGCTTCATGGCACCAACCATCCCATGCAGCCATCTTATAGTCACAGTAGTCTCTTTACTAACCATCATCTCCATCACAACATCTCTTCCCACCACTCAAAGTGATGATCCCTTGCTTAAAATCCTTCACACATCCTTAACCCAGCTCAACACAACCATCAGCACTGCCACACACTTACACCGCCGCATTAACGAGCAAAAACAGCAGGCAGAGCTCGAGGATTGCTTGCAACTCCTCGACCTCTCTCGTGACCGTGTGCTCAGCTCGGTCCGAGCTATTACTAAAAGCGCGCACACAGATGCGCGCACATGGCTCAGTGCTGTCATGACTAATTATGACACTTGCCTTGATGGTCTAAATGGTTACGTGAAACTCTCCATGGAATCTCGACTCAAGTCCTTGATGAAATCCACAAGCGTGTCATTGGCCTTGCTGGCGAGCAGTGATGACGACGACGATGTTATCACTCAGGTGGTCGAGTTCCCGTCCTGGATATCTAAGCGTGATCGAAAGCTACTCGAAGCTCGCACGCCCAAGGATGTGAAAGCGAATGTTGTTGTGGCGAAGGATGGGAGTGGGAAGTTCAAGACGGTGCAAGAGGCTGTGAATTCT
The DNA here is from genome assembly GCF_009730915.1 of Dioscorea cayenensis subsp. rotundata. Classification (NCBI taxonomy): domain Eukaryota; kingdom Viridiplantae; phylum Streptophyta; class Magnoliopsida; order Dioscoreales; family Dioscoreaceae; genus Dioscorea; species Dioscorea cayenensis. The sequence continues at coordinate 6,212 of NW_024087449.1, read as the reverse complement.
GTCCCTGATAACGGCAAGACAAGGTATGTTATTTATGTGAAGAAAGGTGTTTATAAAGAGACTGTAAGGCTTGAGAAGAAGAAGAAGAACGTCATGATCGTTGGTGATGGTATGGACGCCACTGTCATCACCGGTAGTCTCAATTTCGTCGACGGAACCACCACCTTTAACAGTGCCACGTTAGGTGAGAATTAATTTATCTATCTATATATATATTATATATTTATTTTAAAGGTTTTTTTTTCTTTAAAAAAATAATTTAATGAAATTTATCTGTGAGTCAACGAAATGCAGCTGCGGTTGGTGATGGACTGATTTTGCAGGACCTAAAGATAGAGAACACTGCCGGAGCGAAAAAGCACCAGGCGGTGGCGCTCCGGGTCGGAGCCGACCGATCAGTGATCAACAGGTGCAACATCGAGGGCTATCAAGACACGCTTTACACGCACTCACTGCGTCAATTCTACCGTGACAGCACTATATCCGGCACAGTCGACTTTATCTTCGGCAACGCTGCCGTTGTTTTCCAGAACTGCAAACTCGTGGCACGGCGTCCCCTGGACAACCAGCAAAACCTTGTGACAGCTCAAGGGAGGATAGACCCCAACCAGAACACTGGTACTTCTATACAGAACTGCCAAATAGTGCCCAGTAATGACTTAAAGCTCGCAAAAGGGGCTATAAAATCGTATCTTGGTCGGCCATGGAAGGAATATTCTAGGACTGTGTTCATGCAGTCATATAGATTCACATATTGATCCTAAAGGGTGGTTGGAGTTGTAAAGATCGCCAGAGGTCTCTACGACACTCACAAAGTCAAACAATCAAGACAACCAACCAATTAAACAATTCAATCAACCCATAATAAATCACAAACAAGACACAGCCAATTTATACGTGGAAAAACCCCTTCGATGTGAAGGATAAAAACCACGAGACCGCTCAAGAGTCCACCCTTTTACTTCTCTTATTGATAAATTGAGGCAAAAAGAACCCCAAATCAGTCAACAAAGGATTCACAACCCACAACAATTTTCAAGAACAATAAGAGATCAAGATAGAGCAAAAAAAGTGTAGAAATCACCCAAAAACTCGTTTGAGTCTGTTAAAGCTGCGTTTCTGACCAAAACCAGAGCACCTGAGGACGATCCGACCGTTCAAAATGAAGCCCTTCTTGTCAGGAACAAGCTGGCCAAATTTGAGCAAAATCGAACCACGGGAGCACCTCCGATCGTAGAGTTGATCAAAACTGCGCACACAAAACCGGAATAACAAACCCTCTTAAGCTCTCTCTTTCTTCTTTTGATTGCCAGTCCGCCTTTTTCATGTTGTACAGACTAAAAACCAAAAAAATAAAATCACCAAAAAGAAGATTCTCTTGGAAACCCTAATATCAATGCCAAATGGACCCAAGAAATAAGACATAACCCTAGGTCCAACATAAAAGGCCCTAACATAAATAACAAAAAAGCAATATGAAATATTACAAATATGGGATTTTGGACCCATAACAATCTCCCCCTCCAGCCCAACACGGGGAAGATGAACACTCTTCAATCACCACTTGAAGCTCATACCCGCAAGCTTGACACAAACATCAAGCTTGCTTCCTGGAACCACTTTGGTTAACATGTCTGCACCATTCTTATTTGTATGAACTTTCTTCAGTTTCATCATCTTTTCTTCAATAATATTCCGCAACCAATGATATCGAACATCAATATGCTTGGTGCGGGCGTGATACATGGAATTCTTGCTCAAATCTATAGCACTCTGACTATCACAGAATACCACATACTCACCATGTTCCAAACCCAACTCTTGAAGAAACCTCTTCAACCAAAGCATTTCCTTACTTGCTTCCACGGTAGCTATATACTCGCCTCGATGAGTCGATAAGGCCACACACTTTTGTAATTTGGATTGCCAAGAAATGGCTCCCCCTGAAAGTGTGAACACATAACCTGAAGTAGACTTTCTACTATCAAGATCACCCGACCATGTCCCCGCATCATCAGATATCCCTCAAGAAACGAGGTTTGCCACCTCCATAACACAAACAAAGTTTGGAAGTGCCACGCAAGTATCACGAAGATCCACTTCACTCGCATCCCGAGTGAGTCTTACCCGGATTGGATAAGTATCCGCTCACCAAACCAACAGATCGTGTCAATATCGGGCCTTGTACACACCATAGCATACATCAAGGAACCAACGCAGGAAGAATAAGGAATAGATGACATACTTGCTTTCTCCTTCTCGTTATAGGACAAGATCTCTTTACTCGAGTTAAAAATGTAATGCGAGTGGTGTGCTAACGAAAGCTTAGCATGCTTCATATTGAACCTTTCAAGCACACGTTCAATATACTTTTTGTTGAGATAGCCATAACTTTCTAGCCTTTGCGGTCACGAGCAATCTCCATGCCTAAGATTTGCTTTGCGGGACCCAAATCTTTCATGTCAAAATGACTTGGACAAATCTTTCTTCAAGTTGCTAATCATCACTGAATCTTGCCCTAACTATCGACGATATCATCTACATACAAAAGAAGGATAATGAAGTTGTCACTGTGGAACTTTCTGAAATACACACAAGGATCTGCAGAAGTCCGCTTATAACTATTACTTGTCATAAACGAATCAAATTTCCGATACCACTGCCTTGGTGCCTGTTTAAGCCCATAAAGACTCTTCTTCAACTTGCAAACAAGTCTTTCCTTCCCTTTTTCTTCAAAAGCCTTCGAGTTGCTCCATGTAGATTTCTTCATGCAAGTCACCATGTAGAAAAAGCGGTCTTTACATCAAGTCGCTCCAACTCAAGATCAAGACTTGCAACATACCCTAAAAATGATTCGATAGAAGTCATCTTGACAGCAGGGAGAAAAAAATTTCATCATAGTCAACGCCCTTTTTTACGGTTGCATCCTTTGACCACCAATCGAGCTTTCCGCTTCACTATCTTCTCACCATCTTTCTTGTTCTTGAAAAACCCATCATGCTTTTTCAATACTTTCTTGCCTCTAGGGAAGATTCACTAACTCATAGGTCTGATTCTTCTTCAAAGAATCCATCTCTTCTTTTCATAGCCTCGAGCCAAAGATCTTTATCTTCACTGAGACAACGCTTCTTGGAAACTCTCGGGCTCCCCTCATCGACTGACTAAGATGTAATCGTGCTTGGATACTTTGTAGAAGGTTTCACGATCTCCGGGTTGACCTTCTAATCTAAACATCATCCATCGGCGAAGTAGGTTGTTCCACCTGCTCATGAACCTCTTCATCATCTGGTTGAGCATCATCAAACTGTGGTACATCATCATCAACATCAGGTTGTACCTCCTCAACACCATCATGTGTTGCATCAAGATCGTCATGTGTTGGATGTTCAACAGAAACAGAAGTAGGAACAGAAGAGTCATCAGTAGTATCAATAAACGAATCTGAGTTAGAATGATACCTTGCCCTTAAAAGTTTTGCTCCCATCTCATGCTCAAAGAACACTACATCTCTGCTTCTCGTTACCTTCTGCTTCTCGGGATCATAGAGCCTGAACCCATACTCTTCATCACCATAGCCAACAAACACACATGGAGTAGTCTTGGAATCAAGCTTCAATCTCTGATCTTTCGGCACATGCATGTATGCCTTGCATCCAAAGACTCTAAGATGTGAATATGTGGGATCACATCCCTTCCATGCTCTCTCGGGAATGTCAAGACCCAAAGGAATAGATGGAGAACGGTTGATCAAATAAACTGCAGTTTTCACTGCCTCTGCCCAAAATGATTTAGGTAGATCAGACATCTTCAACATACATCTCACTTTCTCCACAATGGTTCTGTTCATCCTCTCTGCAACACCATTATGTTGTGGAGTGCCGGAACTCTTCACATGTCGAATACCTTCGCGTGAACAATAATTCCCGAACTCATGTGAAGTATACTCACCACCATTGTCGAGCGGGAGGCACTTCAATTTTTCTTTCCGTCTCCCTTTCCACCATAGCATGAAATTTTACGGAATGTCTCAAACACTTGGCTCTTGGTCTTCAACATATAAAACCCAAGTTTTTCTAGTAGCATCATCAATGAAGGTAACAAAATATTTGTTGCCACCATTTGACTCCACCTCAATGGGACCACGGACATCGAGTGCACAAGCTCCAGCTTAGTTTGCCTCCTAGTAGACTTCCTAGCAAAAGAAGCTCTATCTTTGCTTTCACCGCAGACAATGATCATGAGGGTCAAGAGCAACTCGTAGTATCAATAGGAATGAGAGATTTACACGCTAGACATTTTAAAACCCTTGTCACTTATGTGTCCCAATCTTCGATGCCACAAATTAGGAGAATTCTTATCTTCCACTGCATTAATTTCATCAGAACATACACTCAAATATGTCTTGTACAAGAGCAACACAACTCGCCTCGTGCAGACTATTATAGAACCTTTGGACGCTTTCCACTTGCCATTTCCAAAGGTGTGTCGGAAAGCCTTCTTGATCAAGCACATTAGCAGAGAGCAAATTAAAGGCGTAGATCGGGAATATGGCGCACACCTTCAATGTAAGTATGCATCCAAGACTAGTCTTCACATGCAATATCACCTAAACCAACAATGCTTGTCGAGCTCAGTTACCCATCTTAACACTACCAAAATCACCGACTTGGTAGTTCATGAAGTACTCCTTCTAGGAACACAATGGTATGAAGCACTCTGTATCTACAAGCCACTCTGAGTCGAACTATCAACATGATAACACTCAAAAAGTTGCACAAATCAAAGTAACATCATCATCACTCTTAGAAGCTGTTGCTGCAGTGTTTTTGTCATCTTCCTCTTTATATGAGTCATTCTTCTTCCTCTGTTCCCTTTTCAGACGGAAACAATACTTCTTGATATGACCAGGCTTCTTGCAATAATGGCATGTAGTCACATTCTTCCCATCACTGGACTTGGACCCGCTTCTTGGGTTATTGTGGCTTTTTGAAACCCCTACTCTTGCTTCTTCCTCCGTTTCTCAACAACAAGAGCACGTGAATTATCAACTCCATCTCCTTTCTTCTAATTTCCTCATTAAACATGCTTTCTTTGATGACATCCAAAGATAGAACACCATCCGAGCGAGTTACTAATAGTCACAACCAAGGTTTCCCAAATCGTCTGCGCAAAGAACTCAATAGAAACAAAGCCTGCAACTCATCATCAAGACAAATTTTTCATGGTAGTCAACTTGTTAATAATATCCCGGAAGTCACTAAGATGCTCGAACAGACTTCCCACTTTTTCAATTTCAAATTAACAAGTTTCTTAATCAAAGAAGCTTTATTATGAGCGAGTCTTCCGCTCATAAAGACCTCCCACTTTCTTCCACAAATCATATGGGTCGACTTTCAGTGATACGTATGGTTGAAAATGTCGATATCAACCCATTGCCTAATAGTCCCCAAAAGCCTTTCTTTTCAACTTTATCCATTCTTTCTCTTCCATCTTATCCGGCTTTAGATGGTTTTAGAAACACTACCATCGAGAATTGGTGACGGTTTCAATTGGGTCATACAAGTCCTTGCAATATAACAAGTCTTCCATCATGGGTCTCCAAATAGAATAATTGGTTGATGTCAATTTTACCATCGAATGGCTACTACTCACCCATAATGTGACAAAATTAAACCCTCGTCTCGATACCACTTTGTAAAGATCGCGAGAGGTCTCTGCGACACTCTACAAAAGTCAAACAATCAAGACAACCAACCAATTAAACAATTCAATCAACTCCATAATAAATCAGCAAACAAAGACACTACCAATTTATATCGTGAAAAACCCCTTCGATGTGAAGGATAAAAACCACCGAGACCGCTTCAAGGAGTCTCACCTTTTACTTCTCTTATTGATAAATTGAGGGCAAAAGAACCCCAAATCAGTCAACAAAAGGATTCACAACCCACCAACAATTTTTCAAGAACAATAAGAGATCAAGATAGAGCAAAAAGTGTAGAAATCACCCTAAAAACTGCTGATCTGTTAAAGCTGCGTTTCTGACCAAAACCAGAGCACCTAAGGACGATCCGACCGTTCAAAATGAAGCCCTTCTTGTCAGGAACAAGCTGGCCAAATTTGAGCAAAATCGGACCACGGGAGCACCTCCGATCGTAGAGTTGATCAAAACTGCGCACACAAAACCGGGAATAACAAACCCTCTTAAGCTC
>NW_024087448.1:25000-26461 GCF_009730915.1 Dioscorea cayenensis subsp. rotundata | reverse complement strand
TGAAAAGCCATGATTGTAAGGTTACTCCAATAGCATTCAGGAACTGCTTCCATTAGGTGTTTCAGCGGGCATTAATGATTGAGTAATTTTTTCAAGGAGCTCACTTCAACTACAATCCGAGAAGAAGATATGTTAAGGCTTAATGAAGAAATCCCTTTAATCCTGTGTAAGCTTGAGCGTATATTTCCTCAAAGCTTTTTTGATTCAATGGAACATCTTCCGGTGCACTTGGCTTATGAAGCATGGATTGCGGGTCCAATACAATATCGATGGATGTATCCATTTGAAAGGTGAGACACATAATTTATTGGTGTATCCCCTTAACATAAATAATGTTTATCACTTACATATACAAATGGAACTTTGTAGGTATCTGAGAAAATTAAAGAATAATGTCAGAAATAAAGCTAAGGTAGAAGGCTCCATATGCAATGCCTACTTAGTCGAGGAGGCATCATTATTCTGCACACATTATTTCAAACCACATGTGAAGGCAAGGCTTCAAAAGGTGCCACGTAATGTTGACATTGAAGAAGATATAATAGAATGTCCTGGCAATTTATCAATTTTCACACATCCTGGAAGGGCATTAGGAAAATCAAGAATTAAGTATCTTACAGAAGAAGAATATTCGGCGGCACATATATACATTTTATTAAATTGTCCAGAAGTCGAACCATTCATAAAGTATGGCAATTTATTTTCAAATTAAAGGCTTGGTTTGATTTTGCTTTTATACTATAATATGTGAAGTATCTATGTCGATGAGTTACGCTCAAAGTATCCGCAGATTGAAGATAGACACATCGATGAGAAATTAGAACATGAATTTGCAATGTGGTTCTACAATTTTGCACATGATCCCTCCAAAAATATTTCTAATCAATTCTTGAAAGACTTGTCAAAAGGACAGCTGAGAAGCTATAAATCTTACAATGGATGCATAGTGAATGGCTATAAATTTCACTCAACAAGTCATAATTCAGATAGCACCACAATGAATAGTGGTGTATGCATAAAGGGTACAAACTATACTACAGCTGAAAATGACTACTACGACCAATTAAGAGAGGTTCTATGCTTAGAGTACCCGGGATTACCAATCAAGCGAACCATTTTGTTTAAATGTGATTGGTTTGATCCAACACCAAATACGGGAACAAAATGTCATTTGCAATATAAACTTGTAGACGTCAACCATAAACGGTTCTTCAAGAAATATGAACCCTTTGTTCTTGCCGTTCAAGCAACACAAGTTAATTATACAACGTACCCTAGCTTAAAGCGTGATAAAGTTGATTGGTGGGCAGTATTCAAAGTGAAAGCTCGATCCATTGTAGAGCTTCCTAAACAAGTTCCTGGGACAACATCAGTATCATGTGAAGCACCTTTTCAACAAGATGAAATGGAAGCCCCTTTGATACACATCAATGTTTTTGATGCAGAACAGTCTCTAAATGA
>NW_024087448.1:0-20000 GCF_009730915.1 Dioscorea cayenensis subsp. rotundata | reverse complement strand
AAGGGATTTTCTTAAAGGGGAATAAGAAGAGAGCGAGAAAAAAAGAGAAGGGAAAAAAATACAGAGAGTTTTGAAGAAAAAGTGAGTAAGAAAAAGAAGAAGAGAAGAGAGGGAGAAAATAAGGAGGTCGGAGAAGGTTGATATGTAAGAGAAGAAGTACTACATTTTTTTTTCTTAAAAAATTAGATAAAATAATAATAAATCTTATTTTTGCATGATTAACATGATGCTTCCATGCCTCTACATGCACCGGGCCCACCTTTTTAATGATGCTGTTTTTTTTTTTCTTTGAGACTGAGTGCATGTCATGCACATTCCATGCCTATGATGCTCCTTTCATGCATTAAAAAGAAAAATGCAATGGGTCCCGCCACTTTGTGATTCTCTCATGCATTTAAAAAAAAAAGAAAACACATACACGTGCATGCATCAATGATTAGCATGCATTTCTTTCCTTCTCTCTCTCGCGATCGAACACAATGGGTAGAAGACCGAAGAAGCCGAGGAAGGCGATGAAGAACGCTAAGAAAACCCATGCCGATGATGACGATGTATTCGCGGGTGAAGTTATGGACGACGAGATCGACGCCTATCATAAGCAGCGCGATGTGATTCCATTGGATTTTAATTCCGGAGATAGTGATTCCAGCGATGCGGAGCAGCCGGTCTTCAATCTTGGGAGGGACAATATTGATGACTCTGAAAATGGCATCAGCGACGTGATGAGGAAGTCGAAGCCCGCCGCCGCGAGGCCGAGGAGGAGCGTGCACTCGGGATCAGCTTTATCACCATAACCGCCGATCCTCCGGCCCTGCATCTAATGCTCACCATGGACCTCAGCGCCGCGAGAAGACCTTCTGATTTGTGGTGACCTCGAGATCTATGACCGCTCCTACATCGCGTCAGCCCTAAGAACAAGTGCCGCATGGAGCACTTCAAGACCAGGAATTTCTTCAAGGTCACCACTACCTACGACGCCGTCATCTACTGCCTCGCTAATGAAGATAAAACTACCATCTTTGTCACCGATGCTATCCCCTCCACCCTCATGTGCGCCCCGCACTCTGTTTACTCATGGGACATTGTCATCCAGCGCAATGGCAACAAAGCTTTTCTTTGACAAGCGTGATGGTTTCCAGCTTGATCTCTTGTCACTGAATGAGACCTCTCAGGAGCCGCTTCCTGAGGCAAAGGAAGAGAACAACTCTGCACACTCACTCGCCGTGGAGGCTATTTACATCAACCAGAACTTTTCATAGCAAGTGCTCGTCCGTGATGACAACAAGGTCGCCTTTGAGGAGCCTAACCCCTTCGCTGCTGATGGGAAGGAGCTCGCCTCTATTGCATACCGCTACCGAAGATGGAAACTTGACGATGACCTTCATTTGGTTACTCACTGTGAGGTCCATACTGTAACTGAAGTTAGAGAGCTCAAGAATAATGCCAACAAACTTGCCAAGTGGACCGGACGGGCTTTTCTTGCAAGTGCCGATTTGATGAAGATTGGATATGTCTCAAGAGTTCATCCAAGAGACCATTACAATCATGTGATTCTCAGTATGATTGGTTACAAGCCGTGGGATTTTGCTGCCCAGATCAATTTAAATGTTGCAAACATGTGGGGCATTGTTAAGTCAATAGTGGACCTAGGTATGAAGCTAAATAAGGGAAATATGTTTTGGTGAAGACATACTTCAAGGTTGTTATTCTTGGGTGAGTAAAAAAAAATATTGTTATACGAAAGGTGAGTAAAAGATGAAGGAAAAAAAAGGAAAAAATAAAAATGAAGGATGATTTAAAAATGAGTTAGAAAGAGAGAAGAAAAAATGAAGGATGAAAAAAAAATGAGGAAAAAAAATGAAAAAAGATGAGGGATGAGTGAAGAAAGAAGAAGAGATGAAAAATGAGAAAACTGAAATGAAAAAAATTGAAGGAAGGTAAAAAAAAAGGGAGAAGATAAGAAAATGAATGATGAATGAATTAATTGAGGCTATTTTGGTAATTTTCTTTGCAGGGCCTCCTCTAGAAAAATCCTATGAAATTTCTCTCATTCCACCATGAAGCTTGACTTTCTTGGGGTAACGAGAATTTCTATGAAATTTCTCTCATTCCCCCCTTGAGGTTTTGAATTTCTTGGGATAACGAGAATTTCTATGAAATTTAACGAGAATTTCTATGAAATTTCACTCATTCCACCTTGAAGTCTTGACTTTCTGGGGGTAACGAGAATTTTTTATGAAATTTCTATCATTCCACCTTGAAATTTTGATTTTCTTGGGGTAACGGAAAATTTTCATAAATTTCTCTCATTCCACCTTGAAATCTCGATTTTCTTGGGGTAACGGGAAATTTTCATAAATTTCTCTCATTCCACTTTGAAATCTCGATTTTCTTGGGGTAACGAGGAATTTTCCATAATTTCTCTCATTCCACCTTGAAATCTTGATTTTCTTAGGGTAACGAGGAATTTTCCATAATTTCTGTCATTCCACCTTGAAATTAATCTTGATTTTCTTGAGGTAAAGAGAAATTTTCTATGAAATTTTCTTTCATTCCACCTTGAAGTCTTGACTTTCTTGGGGTAACGAGAAATTTTCATGAAAGTCTTGACACTCTTGGGGTAAAGAGAGATTTTTTCCATTAAAAAAAAAAATCAAATGCTCTCTTCAAGCTCACTTTGAGATATTTTGACACTCATTGGGGTAAAAGAAAAATGTGAAATGAAAAGAAGGGTAAAAAATTTTCTTGAAGTGAAAAAAATGAAGAGTAGAAAAAAATATAAAAAAATGAAGAGTTCACAAAAACATCTCTTATCAACGCTCATAAAAAAAAAAGAAGAGTTGATAAAGATTTTCTTGAAGCTCACTTGGAGGTCTTTTTAATCCGTTGGAGTGAAAAGAGGCGAAATGAAAAGTGAAAAGAAAAGAATCATTTCTTTAAATGAAAGGAAGAGTAAAAAAAATGAAAAAAAAAAGATTTCACAAAAAAAAAAGATGATGAATGAAAGAAAAAAAAATGAATGAAAATTTTCACAAAAAAAAATGTCTCTCGTCAACACTCATTAAAAAAGTTGAGTTGGCAAAGATTTTCCTAAAGCCCATTATGAGATCTCTTTCACGAAAAATGAAGTAGAGAATTCAATTGGTAGATTAACAAACGGAAATCAAGTTCATAATTATCGCTTGAAATCCATTTTTTTTAAAAGCAAATCAAAATTATCAAGTTAATGACCTAACCATGTTAAGGGTCACAACTTAAAGAATCCAATGGTCAAGGCTTAAAAGCATTGAAGAGTCAAGACCTAAATGCCTCATGTAAGCGACAAATGCAACTCTGAAGTTTTAAAAAAACCAAGAAGTCAAAGATTTAAGGAGTTTCACAAGTCAAGGAGCTGGAGATTTTACAAGCACAAAGAGCCAAAGTCTTCAGCGATAAAAGAAGCAAAAGTGACAAAGTAGGCAACTCGTAAATGTAGAGTAGCCGTAGCTTGAACTGAGCGATGTGTCAAGACATAAACTCATATAAAGAAAAATAAATCGAAGAGGGCCACATCCGCAAAGCCAAAAGGATCGTCCGCCATACTTTTAGGGGCTGTTTGGTTACCTGCAACTAGCTGTAATGTAACTGGTTTTACATGTAAAATGTCTTGTTTGGGTCAGTGAAATCGGCTTTTACATGTAAATAGCTTTTGCAGCTTTTGATGTACTTTTGTGCATTTCAACTTACAAAGAATTTTTGTCGTAAGTTGAAATGCAAAGAAAACATTTGGGCTAAAATCACCATTCTTCACTCTCCAAATTATGCATTAAAAGAAAATGAAAACTTACATGTAATCAATTGTTAATATAATTAAACTTATACTTATTTATATTTTATTAAATTTATTTTTTTATTTAAAATATACCAATTTGTATTTAATTGTAATTAAAAAAAATATTTTTTTTATATAAAATTAAAGAATTTTATATATTTTTATTTTAATAAAATTATTATTAAGTTAAATAATTAATTAATTTACATTAGTGTTAAGAGTAGATGGGGAGAGTCAAATTAATTATTTAGAGTTAGTATTTAATTATTTAAGTTTCTTATTATTATTTGGCTTAGTTATTTGAGTTTCTGATTATTATTTTTAAATGTAATAAATACTTTATTAAATCATTTAATTTAATTTAAAAATTAAATTAAATTAAATTAAATTAATTATTTTAGTTTAAATTATTTTTTTAAAATGCATTAAATAATTAATAATAATACAGTATATTGGGGGTAATCTCACCCCCTCTACTTACAGACAACCAAACAGCCCCTTAGTGAAGGAGCTAAGAGCATCAGTCAAGCAAAAAAAAAAAAAAAATTGAAGAGCATGATAGAAATAGCTCTCTCGAAAAAAAATCTCTTGTTAAGCTCTCTTAGAGAATAGCTCTCTTACTTTTGTATTCTTGTCTATGATCATGTGTTTACATGCATCTTTGAAATTATTAAAAAAATTATTATGTTTACTCAGTTAATTCTCATTCACACTTGTTTCTTAATCGGAGGTTCCCATGACATTGTCTGGGGTAATTAATATTAGGGGCTTACCCCTAATAGGAGTCATGAACCCGCAATCATTTGAAACATAAAAAAATAAAATTTGATTTGTGATCCATGTTTTTCAATTGGTCAATCCTTAATTAAAGGCCAGGTGAGTGGAAAGAAAGGAGCCCACATTATTCTTCTTTTTCTTCTTCTTCTACTACTGCTTCTTATTATCTATTTATTTATTTATTATTATTAACATAATTCTTCTTTTCTTGTTATTCTTGTTCTTATTTATTATTATTATTATTATTTATTTATTTATTTATTTTTATTATTATATTTCCTTTTATTCTTCTTATTCTTATTTTTTTATTATTCTTCATTTTTCTTCTTCTACTTCTACTGCTTATTATTTATTTATTTATTATTATCATTATTGTTATTATTAACTTATTCATATTTTTTATTATATTTCTTCTTATTCTTCCTCTTCTTCTTATTTTTTTATTATATTTATTTTTCTTTTCTTTTTCTTCTTCTTCTTCTTCTGCTTCCTACTATAATTATTTATATATTATTCTTTTTCTTGTTCTTCTTCTTGTTCTTCTTCTTCTTCTTCTTCTTCTTCTTCTTCTTCTTCTTATTATTATTATTATTATTATTATTATTATTATTATTATTATTATTATTATTATTATTTTCTTCCTCTTCTTCTTCTTTATACTATTAATTATTATTTTCCATATTTTTTAATATATTTCTTCTTCTTATTATTCTTATTTATTTATTTATTTATTATTATTGTTAATTATTTTCATATTTTTTAACATATCTCTGCTTTTTCTTCTTCTTGTTATTATTATTATTATTATTATTATTATTATTATTATTTGTTATTCTTCTTAGTTATTTATTCATTTTCTTATTTTTATTATATTTATTGTTCTTTTTCTTCTTCTACTTTTTCCACTCTTCTTATAATTAATTAGTTAATTTATTATCATTATTATTATCTTATTTTTTTATTTATTATATTTATTATTTTTTATTATATTTATTGTTCTTTTTCTTCTTCTACATTTTATTATTATTGTTATTGTTATTATTATCTTCATCATCATCATCATCATCATCATCATCATTATTATTATTAGTTCCATATTTTTTTATTATGATTTTTCTTATTATTATTATTATTATTATTATTATTATTATTATTATTATTATTATTATTATTATTATTTGTTTTTCATCTTTGTTATTTATTATTTTCTTATTGTGGGCTCCTTTCTTTCCACCCGGCCTTTAATTGGGATTGACCGGTTGAAAAGCATGGATCACAAATCAAAATTTAATTTTTTTTTTTATATTTCAGATGATTGCGGGTTCATAACTCCTATTAGGGGCAAGCCCCCAATATTAATTACCCTAGACAATGTCATGGGAACCTCCGATTAAAAACAAGTGTGAATGAGAAGTAACTAAATAAACATGATAATTTTTTTCTATATTTAATTTCAAAGATGCATGCGAATACATGATCATAGACAAGAATACAAAAGAAGAGAGCTATTCTCTAAGAGAGCTTAACAAGAGATTCTTTTTTTAGAAAGAGCTATTTTTTTATCATGCTCTTCAAAAAAATTTATTTTTTTAGTCGCGCTCTTAGCTCCTATACTCGAAAGTGTGTCGAAGACCCTCTTAGCTTTGTGGATGTAGCTCTCCCTCGATTTTTCTATGTGGGTTTGTGTCTTGAAACATAGCTTAGTCCAAGTCGCGACCACTCTGCATTTACGAGTTGCCTACTTGGCCACTTTTTGCTTCTTTTTATCGTGAAGACTTTGGCTCTTTGCGCTTGAAAATCTCCAGCTCCTCGACTTGTGAAACCCCTCAAGTCTTTGGTTTCTTGGTGCCTTAAAAACTTCGGAGTTGCATTTGTCGTTTACATGATGCATTTAGGTCTTAGCTCTTCAATGTTTTTTTGAGCCTTGACCATTTTGATTTTTTTAAAGTCGTGACCTTTAGCAGTGGTTAGGTCATTAACTTGATAATTTTGACTTGATTTTTAAAAATGAACCTCAAACTCATTTTTTTGAGAGACCTCATAATGAGCTTAGGGAAAAATCTTTTGCCAACTCAACTTTTTCAATGAGTGTTGACAAGAAGCATTTTTTTTTTTTGTGAAAAATTTTCATTCATTTTTATCCATCATTTTTTTTTCGTGAAATTTTCATTTTTTTACTCTTCCTTTCATTTCAAGAAAAAGATTACTTTTCATTGTACCTCTTTTCACTCCAACGGGTGTCAAAAGACCTCCAAGTGAGCTTAAAGAAATCTTTGTCAACTCTTCTCTTTTTATGAGTGTTGATGAGAGATATTTTTTGTGAACTTTTCATTTTTTTTTTACCACTTCAAGGAATTTTTTATTCTTCTTTTCATTTCACCTTTTTACTCCAATGAGTGTCAAAAGACCTCAAAGTGAGCTTGAAGAAAGGGTTTGATTTTTTTTAGAAAAAATTTCTTTTTACCCCAACAGTGTCAAGACTTCAAGGTACGTGGAATTAGAGAAATTATAAAAAAATTTCTCGTTACCCCAAGGAAGTCAAGGCTTCAAGGTGGAATGAGAGAAATTTCATGAAAAATTTCTCGTTACCCTAAGAAAGCCAAAAGCTCAAGGTGGAATTAGAGAAAATATGAAAATTTTCCGTTACCCCAAGAGAGCCAAAGCTTCATGGTGGAATTAGAGAAAATATGAAAATTTTCCGTTACCCCAAGAGAGCCAAAGCTTCATGGTGGAATTAGAGAAAAATATGAAAAATTTTTCTCGTTACTCCCAAGAAAGCCAAAGCTCAAGGGTGGAATTAGAGAAAAATATGAAAATTTCCCTCATTACTCCCCAAGAGAGCCAAAAGCTTCATGGTGGAATTAGAGAAAAATATGAAAAATTCTTTCCTCAGATTACCCCAAGAAAAACTCAAAGCTCAAGGTGGAATCTAGAGAAAAATATGAAAATTTTACTCATTATCCCCAAGAGAGCCAAAGGCTTCATGGGTGGAATTAGAGAAAAATATGAAAAATCTTTCTCGTTACTCCCAAGAAAGCCAAAGCTCAAGGTGGAATTAGAGAAAAAATATGAAAAATTTTTCTAGCTATCCCCAAGAGAGCCAAGGCTTCATGGTGGAATTAGAGAAAATATAAAAAAATTTTTCTCATACTCCCAAGAAAGCCAAAAGCTCAAGGTGGAATTAGAGAAAAATTTTTATGAAAAAGTCTCTACTCCCGAGAAAGTCAAGGTGGAATTAGAGAAATTTCATAGGATTTTTTTCTAAAGGAAGCCTCTGAAGAAAAAAATTACCAAAATACCCCCACTCAAATTCATCCTTTACTTTTTCCCTCATTTTTACTCTCTCTTTTAACCCATCCTTTTCATTTTCCCATATTTTCCTTTTCTTCTCTCATTTTACTCACCCTTCCATTTTTTTCCATATTTTTTTGTCTTCTCTCTTTTTTCAAATTCACCCTTCATTTTTTTCCATATTCTTGTCTTCTCTCTTTTTCAAATTCACCCTTCATTTTTTTCCATATTTTTTTCCTTCTCTCTTTTCAGATCTCACCCTTCATATTTTCCCTTTTCTTTTTTCACTAACTTTTCACCATTTTTTTTTCATCTCTTTTTTTCATCACTCATCCCTCATTTTTTCAATTTTTTTATTAATTTTTTTCTTTTTATCCTTCATTTTTTCTTCTCTCTTTCTAACTCATTTTTTTAAAATCATCCTTCATATTTTTTTAATCTTCATTTCTTTTCATCATTTTTACCAAAAATGCCTCTCACAAATAAACTCTTCCTCTATTCTTCAAAACAAAATATCATTGTTCTCTCTAAGGAGAACCATATGTAAGCTGCTAGTGAGAATAAAAGCAGGTAGCCTGCAACACGAACAAACAATGTCTTCCTTTCGAGCTTGCAGCCATTCATTTGTATAATAGCACTTAAAGTGGATGCAATTATCCTCTGCTCAAGCTTGTTTGTTTGTCCTTGATCACACGTACCAAATGATGAATACTATTCTATCAGTCTACTATCATCCCAGTGCATGGAAGAGAAATAACATGGTTATTAACCTTATCAATCACTTTCTTATTCTTGCCGTCTTTCTTCCAATACAGAATTCGATACTATACTGACTTAGCATGGCCTCTTTGGAATAGGAGGCGAAGGACTTTTGAATGGAGACACACCTTCATCTCCAGCCTCACAAACATCACACAAGGAATTGGCCTAGTTACTCTTTGCATAGATTACTCTCTGTCTCAACTTAGCCAGCTCCAATAACCTAGAATGCTTGTACTCATTAGCTTCATCTTCAACAGGAACTAGGAGACTCTCAACCATCTTTACAGATGCACCCAAAGAATCCTGTGCCTCTGCATCTACACAGACATGCAAACTCTTGTGTCTTTCTTCATAGACCGGGCCTCTCGTACTTTCTCAATCTCTCATCTTTTGCAGAACCTTTACTTCGGATAAGGATCCTAACGTCCATTTTCTTATCCATTCTCCTTTGAGTGTTCTCACGAGGATCAATAATAAAGCCGAGAAGCTTATATTCTGGGTTCTCTTCTATAGGAATATACAGCTTCTTATAGACTCTATGAGGCCATACAACCATCACCGATTAAAAATGGTTTCTGGCACAAACACAGTGAGGGAGAGAGAGAGAAGACGGAGGGCATCGAAAAGAGGTTGTTGCACACCAGATCGCAGATTAAGTCAAGACCGGCTTTTTGGTTGTGAGTGCACACAGGAGCAACTTGGTACTCGTTGATGGCGGTTCTCGTGATGTTGGAGCGGAGGTGGGCTGTGAATGCACGCATCAGACCACTGACTTCGCACTCAATGTTGAGGACTTTTGAGGCCCGGATGCGCGTTGATGAGATCGTCGGCGTGTTTTTTCATGGATGCGCACAGCGTCGCGGTGAGAGGTTAGGGATGGAAAAAGGAAAAAGTGGAAGCTTTTGGCCCCATATCCCCACTTGTAGACGTCGGTGACGAGGTTGTACAAGGTGTTGACGAACACAGGGACGCTGGTACAGTTGCCGGTTGTCTCCTTCGGTAATCGCCAAAAAACCGGCACTGCTTATTCTTGTTCTGAACCTTGTTCCTTGTGATGGAACCCATCTTGAGGTCGACGGCGCACTTTCCCTTGACCTCGGCGGCGCCCATCGCCGATCAGATCCGGGGTTTTGATGGAGAAGATAATGATAAAATAAAGAGAGAGAGAGAGAGAGAGAGAGAGGGAGAGAGCACGAGAAAGAGAAAACACGGGAGAGAAGAAAAGAGATTCATGCTAACTTGGATCATGATGCATGTATGTGCATGTGTTTTTAAATGCATGAAAGAATCACAAAATGGTGGGACCCATTGCATTTTTTTCTTCTTAATGCATGAGAGATAGATCATGGGCAGCATATACATGCATGACATGCATTCAAAAAAATTATTCAAAAAGGTGGGACCCATTGCATTTTTCTTCTTAATGCATGAGAAATGGATCATGGGCAGCATATACATGCATGACATGCATTCAAAGAAAAAAATTAAAAAGTGGGGCCCGTTGAATATAAATGTATGATCATGTTCATCATGCAAAAATAAGACACTTCATTATCCCTCATTATTTAGATGGGAAGTATTAAAAAACAAATATTGTAACCTATTTCTTGTCGAAATAATCCCGTTGTTTTTCACCGGCTTTCTTTTGTCATCCGTCAAACTCTCTTCGACTTCTTCACACCTTCCTCTCCCCGCCTTCCTTTTCTTCTTCCTTCTCCCTTCTCCTTTTTTTTCTTCTCACTTTTCTTTAGAGCTCTCTGTATTTTTTTTCTTCTCCCTTTTTTTTTTTTTTCTCAGTCTCCTCCTTGTCCCTTTTTTTTGTCCCAAAAATCCTCAACACTCCGAAGAATCTCCAACTCCCGGAGAGATAAAAAATTTTGAATTCAAAAATTTCATATCCCTATCCATAATCTTTTTTTATATATTTATTTTTTTATTTTTATTTATGAATTTCCCTCCCTTTTTTATTATTGTTCATATATTTTTGAAATTTCAAATGAAAATATATATATGCTTTATATATCTTTAAATATATAAATATATATATATATATATATTCTCTTTTCCTTTTTTTAGCATCCGTTCTCCCAAAAAATCCTCAACACCCCGGAAAAATCTTCAATCACGTGAGATTTTTTTAAAAAATTTAAATTCAAATTTTTCCAATTCTTATCACTTCTTCTTCTTCTTTGAATTTAAATTTCTTTTTAAAAACTTCAAACTCCCTCTTTTTCCCTCTCTCTTTTATTCATTTTTCATTTTTATAAATATCTTATTATTATTTTTATTTTAATAATAAATTCCTAATGGAATTAGGGAATTAAAAGAAAACCATATAAACAAATAGGTACTTGGAAAAATTAAACTATTTATTTATCAAATTATAAAAATTAATAATGATAAATATCATATCTCTTATTAGATTAATATTTTTTAAAACAACTCTTGGTTAATTCATCTCTATAATAAATTTATGTCTTTTATTTATTTCAGTTCATGTTTTCCTTAATCAGTTAATATTTTATATTAATATTTAAATAACTTTTCAAAATATAAATTTAGGGTAATTCATCTAATAATAAATTAAAGGTATTTATTAATCAAATTATAAAATTGATAATGATAAATAGTGTACTTTATCTTATTTTTAATTTTATAGTCTATATTTGGAAATTCAAATTTCATTAATAAATCAATTATTCAATATATTATTTGTTAATTTCTAATTTATTTGTTGTATTTGTTAATTGTGATGCTTTTAATTGATTAGGTTAAGGGGCCATTTGGTTTGCGGTAATGTTATATTACCACATAAGGAGATTACTATAGTAATGAGATCGGGATAGCTATATGCCTAGGAATGTTGTGATAATTTATGATAACCATGTTTAGTTGAGAACTCATATTACATAGAAAATTTTAAATTTCCCAAAATACCCTTGTATTTACAATTTTTAGCAAGTTCAAATTCAAAATAAAATAAAATTTGAGGTCAAAATAATTAAATTATAATATCAAAATTAGTTTTTGCATATTTTTCTCAAAATACTTTTATATCTAAAATTTTGATCAAATGGAAAGTTTAATTTTCGAAGTTGAAATAAAATAAAATTTGAGGTCAAAATAATTAAATTATAATATCAAAATTAATTTTTGCATATTTTTCCCAAAATACTTTTATATCTAAAATTTTGATCAAATGGAAAGTTTAATTTTCGAAGTTGAAGATATTCCCAAAATAACATTATTGAAATTTTTTTTTTTTATCCAATGGGTAAATTATGCGGTCTTTTGAAAAATTATATATATTTTTAAACAAGAGATATTTGTCTTAAAAAATGCTTTTGATTCCACCATCTCTGGTCACTCTCATCATTGGGACTGAAATTTATGCTTTGGCTCATCCCAAAAATTTACTCTTTGCCCACTCAAACCCAAATCCAACGAGCCTCATGAAATGTTTAGGGCGGCCTGGGCCTGCCCTAAATGTTAAATTGAGCCCATGGCCCAGCTCATGGGCTAGCTTACTTTGGATCGATTTTTGGATCGATTTGGGATCGGTCTATTGTTATTTCTTTTTAACTTTAATCAATATTTTATTTTTTATATTTTTTTATTGTAAAAAAATATAATATAAGATGCGATAGTGATACCATATAAACTTATAAAAGTATATTTTTGAGAATTGATTATCAAATTATTCTCAAATATTCTTTCTCTTAAATTAGCTCCTCTAATTATGTCATTGTCTATTTTTAATATGGCAAATATTTCAAATCTTTGTAACTTAGGATCAAAAATATGTTCTTATCTTTTTAGATCATTCTATGATTCTATCAATGTATAAAAATAGGGCCTATATATACTTGCTTGATCATTCTATCATTGTTTATTCTTTTGTGAAATTTTTTTCAAATTTTTACATTATTAATATTTAATAATAAATCCAATGGGTCAGCTCATGGGTCAGCCTGTTAGAGTAGCCCATATCCAATCCAAAGTTTGTTTGGGTCGGGCTTGGATTGACCTGTTAAACAATAACTTTAGATTGGGTTTGGATCGGGCTAGGCCGCTGAGCCAAATGATGAAAGTGACATCTTGGTAATCCAAAAGTGGCCACCTATTTTTAGTGGTAATGGGATTACAAGTTTCTAATAATATCCCAATGTTGGTGAATCGGTGGTAATGTGAAAACATTACTGCAAAACAAACGAAATTTCACTAAAGATTCGATGGGATTGGTAATGCAATAGAAATTGTGAATGCTTGCCGCTATTGGTAAAATTTCTATTGTTGAAGATAACATTTTTATAAAAGTAGGTGGCACTCCAATTACTCAGATTTCAAGCAATAAGATAAAAATAATGAAGTAAGAAATAACGTATCCGTAATTTATTATTTCATTATTTTAGTATTTTATAAAGGACAACTTTATTTGTGTTAATTTTGTCAGTTTAGCTCCATTAGATTCAAGATTACCATTAAATTAAATGAAGATAATATAATTTATTTAAATTATATGCTATGAATATTAATATTACGACTCATCATTAATATGGATATCAATAATTTCATTAAGTATATCATTAATCGGTTTAATATAAATAGATTGTCAGTTTATATTTAATTTTTCATTGGGAAACAATAATCAATCCAGATTATTCTATAAATTAATTTAAATTATATAATAAAATTGTACCGCCCAAGAAGAAAATTAATTTATTTAAAAAAATAAAAATATTTAAGAAGGAAACCATTAATAGGCGCATACACACACACACATATATATATAACGAAATATTTTTAAATATTTTGTTTTCCCATACCAAAAACATCTAAAAATTAGATTCTTCTGAAAGTAATGTGTTACTTATATGTAATAAATTTATTACCATTTACTTATATATTCTCAATATGAAATTAATTTAAAAATTTACTTAAAAACTAAATATTTTTTTAATTAAGAATTATAAAAACTACTCAAGTGAAAAAAATTTTTGTCATATCATTATTGTATTAATTAATTTGAAGAAAACAAAGAATAAAGAATAATTTATGCTAGCAATTACCAATGTATATAAATATACAAATATAATTCAAAAACAATTACTATAGTTTCAAAAATCGAAGAAACTTTTGATATATGAATATAGTTGAATATGACTTTTTGATAATTGTTAGTTATTAGAGGGGTGTATTACAAGGGCATGAAAATATTTGTAATTTAGTTTTAAATTACTTACAAATTATTAGAGGAATTGTATGGCTAAACCACTAAGGTATTTATAATTTAATCCTAAATTAATTATGATTTATTGAAAACCATAAATTATAAATAAAATGCAGTACAAGACCATCGAATTCATCTTTTTGTATATGATTTTATCATGGCATTTTTACTAATCTACAAAGGTGATAAATATTTTTTTATCACTTAACTTTATTTGACTAATCCTTTAACTTCGATAAAAAGTAATATTATTTGATTGTAATATTTATTATGAATATTAGTATTTAACTAGAAATCATCCACTTTCATTAGAAAAATCAAAAATTAATTGAAGTGATTAGCAATAATTAGGGATGAAGGTGCAAGGATATTGATGGGAATGGTAATACTTTAAAAATTATTGTGGATTCATGAGTACTTGTAGCTGATTGGATAAAACTGATAATGATTTTATAATTTGAAACATGATTGGAAATCGATATAATTTGACAATTAGTAGAGGTTAACTCGGACTATAATATGTGCTAATATCAAAATATATATGCTAATATCTTGTGTAAAGCAAACAGTCTTAGGAATAGTAAAAGTGTACAAAAACAGAATTTTATGGATTTTATGAATCCAGATTTTTTCATTAATTTGATTGTTTTAGAACTTTGATTTTTATTTAAAAATAAAATATCGGGTGGCCCAGCTCAGCACCAGCCAACCCAGACTGGGTAGTACCCTTTATTGGACAATTCTTAGGTGGGCAGATTATGTCAGCCAAGACAGTCAGCAAATGGACTTTATTGATCCAATTAACACCACCAGGTTTATTTTTTAAATGAGACAAAGACCCCACGTTATCAATCAACAATGATGGAAAGATGAATGAAATCATTATTGACCATGTTTCATAGGTCCATGCGTGATCCCCTAATTAATGTACAACTTGTGTATTTTCATAAATAAATAAAATTAAATATATAATATTAAAAAGCCTTTATAAAACAATTTAGATTTTTTTTCCTCACTTAAACGTGGTTTTTAAAAATATTATATATATATATATATATATTTATTTAATTACCTAAATAAATAATTAAAAAATACAGAATTATGTAAGACGGTGAATGCGCCACAGACAATTTCTTTTCACCTCTTTTTATTTTTTTTTTTTACAATTTTACATTTTAACCTAAAATATTTTATTATATTTGTATTTTTTAATAGTTTTTTAATACAATATTTTTACATTCTAACCCATAAATTTTTTTCACCGTTTTCCTTTGTATGCACGCTTCTGTATTTGTTTTAGTTACTTATTTAGGTAATTAATTATATATATATATATATATATATATATATTATTAAAAAAAAAGGCCTCTAAACGTTCAAAACAAAATGAATAAAATTTTTTTTTTGTAAAATGGTTTTAATTTAAACTGCCTCGTTGTCGGTGCGAGTCAAGCGCTATGGAGAAGTGCGGAAATAAACATGCTCTATGAGAATTTATTGAAAGTTCACACATCATCACTAAGCCCTAAATAAGGAAACTATAAATAATCGTTACAAAAGAAAAAAGATTATTGGCGGGCAGATGCATGTGGTTTAGGGAAGGCATCTCATCAAAATTTGCTCCTCATCCAAACCCCCGCAAAGTCGAGATCTCATCATCATGACTTTCGGAGGAGACGCCATTCTTCCCAATAAACTCCCAAGGGCCAAAGATCATCTAAGTCACTTGAAGGTCGGAGTTTAAAGAGATAGTAACATCTCGCTGGGGATCAAAGCTCCTCCAAGGTAAAGGTTCAACAATGGAGCTAGTCTTTGAAAGACTAACCTTGGGATAAGCACGCCATGTTCCCTTCTCAAGAGACTCGGAAGAAGATAAAAGCCGCCTTGTCAAGGTAACACCGATCGCATTTCTTTGATAACAATTTAAAGACTCACGATATTCTCTGACAACAAAGAGTATAGATTGTCGCCAGATCGAACGTCCGACAAAGAGAAGATATCTCATCCTTCAACGGTAAGCTTGTCATTCCGTAAGTTATCTTTCTCAAGAGAAGTGATAGTCGAACAAAAGATGAAACCTTATCTCCGAGTCTCTTGTTCTCATCATTCAAGGTGGAACATTTGGATGCATACCCTCTCAAACTAGCAAGTTCCGCTCGAACACCTCAACCAAAAGACGTCAGAACATCTATATTCTCCAGCATATCGGCAAAATAGCATTCCTCATCTCGTGGAAGAATGGAAGAATACATCAATCTAGAAGCCACCCCAGGTCGGAGTAATACTGTCTGTATCAACTAAACCAGATAAAACCTAAAAGGTTCCCTTAGAGTACTCCTAAGACGCTTATATACCGATGAATTGCCCCGAGGTGGTTCTATGGTGGAAATGTGAGATTGATAACAAAAGAGACTCGTAGCCAGCTCCCTTCTTTCACGACGCGAAACCACAAGGTTTGCAGATGATAGTAAAGGGTTAGAGCCCTTGAAGTGTCATTGTTGCCTTTATTTGAGGGTTAGAACCCTTGGTGTCAAGGTTAGAACCCTTGGAAACATCAAGGTTCAAACATTGGGAGCATCGGGATTAGGGTCGAACTGGAGGAAGCTTAACAACCTCGTAATTGACAAGGTTAGCACCTTTGGGCCAGTAGAGACTTCAATCTGAGCAGGAGATGCGCTAACGAGAGAACTGAGAGAGATCCCGGGTTAAGTTTCGAGGTCGTCACTGTCCACGAGGCACGCCGCTTTTAAATTGACCGCACGTCGAGGAAAGTAGCAGAATGCAGAGTTTTGGACACCATATCTAGTAGAAAAGAAATAAATAAAGAATGAAAACGTATGTTGAAAGGTACTGGTCGATTATCACCATGCCTCGAGGTTGCTGCTATTTCTTTGCAGTACTCCTGCAGAGCTGAGAAGATGAAAGATAGGGAAGAAGAATAAGGGGACAACGAAAGGAGAGAGTGCTAGCAACGCACCGCTCACTGAGTTAGAAGCATAGAATGTACTCGATATGGCACTTGAGGACGCGATGGCTTATGAATCTCAAGAAGCGGAATTTCTCTCACGAGCGTGGGGCGTAAGGTTTTCTCGTACTTCGCTCCAACACCACATTGGTAGGACCTTACAAGAACCTTTTGTGAAGCAAGGAACCCAATCATGGCCTTCAGCAATTCTTTATAGGAAGGAGATCATCAATCATGAAAAGAAAGAGTCCCATGAAGGACATGTGACATACCCAGCACTTATCTTTACAAGGTCGGAAGCTCAAAAGAGATGAAATAGGTCGATCGAGACCCTAAGCCCACTTATAAAGCAAAAGATATGAAAGCCTATAAGATACCTCCAAGAATTTGGATGAAGCCGAGCGAGATAGCTCTTTGTTAAGCTGCAAGAATTCCATGATGAAGGAAGGCGATGGGAAAGCGAATGCTACATATCAAGCCAACGCCATGAATGTGCAAAAGGACATACCAGTGAGGCGAAAACAAAAGGACAACTAGGCCCTCACATTTGTGAAGACTAATTCTCCAATCGGAAGGAATCGAATACTTGGCGCTGAAACTTTGAACATCACCTTCACGAGAGATTGGGAAGAGCCGAGGAAAAGCCCTCATCACGTGCGGGAGATCGAGGTCCAAAAGATGTAATGACAGTCTACTAGTCGTTTTGCTTCGATTCGAGGCCATGACAGTAGATGTATATATACATATAGATATAGATATATTAATTAATCAATTTATAAAGAAATATATATACTATAATAAAAATATATATGGTAGGAGCAAGTAGGCGAAGAAAATAAAATACGTATATAATATATATACATACTATATATTAATTAATTAATTAATTAATATAATTAATGTAATAGGCGCCCAGGCGGACTATTGGCGAGAAAGAGGTAAATAAAAGCCTAAGTATGTGCATATATATAATATATATATACATATACCATTAATTACTTAATGTATGATACATCTAATCTCTGTCAAAAGGTGTGTCGCTGATGAAAAGAAAAGGTAATTAACTAGTGCAGGTAATTAATTAATTAACTAAATAATACCTTCAGCTTCAGCGAGGAAACAAGCGATCGTAAAATCTTCGATGGTCACGAAGAACGCCGAAAAATACTTTAACTTCGATTCTGCGATCCCAAAAGTCTCTAACAATAGAGGTTGTGCGATTCTAAAAGTGGGGTGGAGACTCCCTTATATAAATTGAAAGTAAGGTTCAAATTTGAGTTGAACTCAAGTAAATCTTTATCAACGATAAGATAAATTAAATATGTTAGAGCTTTATCCAACCATATTATCTGATTTAAATTAGTTGTATCTTATACGTAGATAAATTCAAATATTATTATCGGGATAAGTTTAGAAGAGAGAGAGAGAGTTTGAAACGAGATAAGTACCTACTTCTATCTTTAATGTTCTAACCTAAAGATAGAAGTGGGGAACAACTGAAGTGGACTAATTCAAACCACGTAATACCTCCTTTTCACATCACACCCACTATCTCCATTTGCATCCACGATCTCGAACACGTGAAATATTTACATGTGTAAGCATACATCTATAAATAACCTCCATCATTTAAACACAAGAAGGACTTCGGAAAAGAGATCAGAGGAAGACGAGCATTTATTCTCTCTTGACTTAGCCGGAGTGTTTGTGGGGAACACCATGCTTATGTGAGTCTTAGCATCGAAGGAAAATAATCCAACTCCTTTGTTCGACTCCAAGCCGAAGTTCTACAAGTTCAAGGCCCCAATAAATTCACATTTGTATTTTGGGCAACAAAACAAAATAAGAAAAACACTTTGGTAAGGTGTTTTGTTTAAAAATTTGAAAACAACATCATGTTTTCAAAAAATGAAAACACAATTTTTATGTTTTCAACTATTTTGAAAACATTTCCAATATATTAACTTAATCCATTAATGACATTAATTGTTCTCTTCTCTTAAGCATTAATGGTTTAAATAAACGTTCCCGAGATTTTCAACTCTAATATAAAATTATAAAAATTATATTAACATAAATTAAGAAAATAATACAAATTTTACAATATTATTATTTTTGCTTTTGAGCTTTTTGCTTTCCCAAACATAAAAATTTAGTATACAAACATGTTTTCGTTTTAAAAAAATTGGTAACAAAACAAAACAAAAAAATATTGAAACAAGAACAAAAAACCGAAAAACAAAAACAATGCCAAACTACTCCTTAGTTTTCATTGATAAAATTATATTAATATAAATTAAGAAAATAATACAAAATTTTACAATATTATTATTTTGCATTTGTGCTTTTCTTTTCCCAAACATAAAAATTTAGTATACAAACATGTTTTTGTTTTAAAAAAATTGGTAACAAAACAAAACAAAAAAATATTGAAACAAGAACAAAAAACCGAAAAACAAAAACAATGCCAAACTACTCCTTAGTTTTCATTGATAAAAACCAGCGTGGTCTAGTCCGGGCGAATTATAAAATATATTTATTAGTTAGTTTGTATATACTTATATATATATATATATATATATATATATATGAGAATCCATCCTAGGGACGTCCCCAGATTTCAAATCTAGGGATGCCCATAGTAACCATCGGATGAAAATCGCGGCTCATCATTATGAACAGTGAAACCGCGTTCTCGGTGTTGTACGATGATCATAAGCGATAAAAAGGTGTCTGATGTTCATATAATCAATCAACCATCGGATGATGATCCAGCAACAATTTAAAAACGTCCTAGATTTCAAATCTAGGGACTTACTAGATGATTTTCCTATATATAATATATGTTGGTTTGAATTGTCATTAGTTATTTATTAATTAGTTTTGTAGATAATTATATAATATATATTTATTATTCTTGTCATTGATTATAATGGCTTGAATTTTAGTTGTTGTAATTGAATAAATATTTGTATTTGATATTTTAATTTTTAAGTGTTTTGTAAAATAATATTTGGTTATATTCACATATATATTATTGTTAATTTTTTTATAACTTATATAGTATTTAATGAAAACCTATTTGGGTGGGCCTTGGTAGAGATCTTTGGGGATTCTGAGGGTTAAGACCCGGATTTTTTAATTGGGCCGTCTTGAACAAGCAT
>NW_024087447.1:0-28145 GCF_009730915.1 Dioscorea cayenensis subsp. rotundata | reverse complement strand
GGGTTACGTATTGCTCAAGAATGGCCACTTCCATGTCGCTGCTCGACAATGATAAAACAAGAAAGGGTTGCAGCATTATTCTTCATGTTCGGGTAACGATAAAGGACGCCGTTTAGGACATGGTAAGATCTTTTAATTATGCGTCCGATTAATAGCTCTGCTTGGTATTTAATCTAAGATTCTGATCTCGGACTTGCATATCTCGGCTGGCCGAGTCTATCTCGACACATTGTGTCGACATGCGCCTCAGCGTAGTCGGCGACGGCAGTCACTGCAGCACTGGGTACCCAAGGAAACCCCACGCAAACAGCAACAACAGAAGGCCGATCGCTACCGCCTACACGCCATGCGGCGTCATCGAGCAAATTACTTGGGTGAGAGTTACGCCACGGCACACCATGCATGCACACGTGCCTTACTCGTATGACAGATATGTTACCCGCTGATACTTAAGGAGGAGGGCAGCCGCGTCCATGACACGTCAGCTTCACAAGCGGGTTAAGATTTGTGACCTGAAGAACACGACCCGTATATCTCAATGTCAACTTTTGTTTTCGACGTAAACTCGGACATTCAATTCATTGTTTTCGCTTCAAGAATACGCATGACTTGTACATCCTAAAATGTAAATTTTGTTTGTTTTCAATTGTAAAGGAGGGTTAAATTCCATTCGGGCTTCATTTCATTAGAGTTTAATTTTACGCTCTAATTGCAGTACATTTCAGTTTCATTGTTTAAATATACCATATATCGTTTAAACATCGGTTGAAATATTTCAAATTCATGATGTATCCGTTTAAAATAACAATGTCTACTGTTTAAATACATTCAATTAGTTGTAAAGAGTAAGAGTTTTAAATATGGAAACAACTCCATTAATACACAATGTTTCCCTCGTCATCGTCGACTTATTAACAATGCTGAGTACGGGCCGACAGTTTCATTCGCAAGATCGTCGGTGTGGCGGATCGCATGGCAGTGGCTGCAATGTAACTTCGCGGACATCAAACGCTTGCGACTCGATCCTCTTTCGTCTAGGCCGCCCAGTACGCCTTTTTACATCAGCGGTCCCGATGAAGCGAAGCTCACGTTTACGTGCGAAGGCATCGTCATCGTCGGGTATGGGGAATATAGCTTCCTTTGTGCGTAGGTTTGTAATTGTCGACGGTGAAGTACCCGCTAATAAATTGATGTATCGTTGGTGTCATGCTGCATTGATTCTTTGGCATGGCGTGTTTGCAAGGGATACCATAAACTTGTCACCTTCGACGCCATGAACAAGTTCGATGGCGAGATCACGGTGAGTTCCTGCTTTGGTCGATCACTTCCGTAGCGATCATCGACACAACGACCAACACGAAGATTTCGGTGTCCTCAACAATGATCGCTACCTTGGAATGTATGATGCGGGCATAAGTGGGTCTCCCATTTGTTCCTTGCTCACGCCCAGGTTACATAACATGCGCATCAGCCCTGAACACGGCAAATAAGGTTAAACAAAAGACGATGATGGTTAAATAATTAAAGTAAAGCATGTTTAAACATTATTGTAAATATTTAAACAAAAGGATTAATATTTAAAGTCAGACAAGTGTAATTAAACAAAGATTGAGAATGTTTAAAGGGTAACACTAAATGTTAAGTGTAAACCAACATTCGCAGGACCTTATGGAGTCGACCATTTTCGTCCTGGTAAATGGCGAGACTTCCTTGATCAAGCATTGAGCGACTCACGACGTTTGAATACATCTCACCCCAGCGATCACCTCGAGCAGATAATTCGACCAATGTGCCATATCCGGTTATTAATCAACCCGGTGATGAGCTTGGTGATGTGGCTGCGATTCATTCACGGTGTCATGAAATCTTTAGCCGTGGATGCCCAGCATGCGGAAGCATATAGACCAACACTCCTCCCTCGATGCCTTTCCAAGTCGGACATTGGCTTTTCGTAAAAATTGGCCTCCAAATGTCGAAGGCGATATGCATGTAATGCGAAGGGAAGACTCTACGCAATTACGCTCACAAGGCCCTTGGACACCATCCAGACCACGAAGGTAATTATCGCATGATAATCTCCATCCTCGTATAAGGCATCGCCCTAACTGAGATATGAACCAAGTCCAATTGGCATCGGTCTGGGTTTGTCGACTATACCCGAAGGCGACGTGGAAAAACCATTGTTTCCATCTTTCTGTGGCGGTGGTGTACCCGATATTTTCTAAGGAGGTGGGTACCATCGAGAAACAATGACGGCCTCGCAAGCCCTCTTGAATCCCATAATACCTTGCAGAAAAGAAAGAATGCACGTTTAAAAGCGATCACCGTCTCTTTCCACGATCGCATACGGCTGCAAAGGTTGTCTCGACCACCTTATCCACATACCAAAGCAAGCGATCGTGGTGGAGATGTCACTCTGGTCGAGGACCACCCGGGCATGCTCTTTTCCCAACCAAGCTGCTTGTATGGTATGTGGACACTATGTTCCCATGACATGTCCTGCCGAATGTCGATGGCCTTATACGAGGGGCGGTCCTTGAGCTCCGAATCACTCGTGCGCTAACCCATTTTTGGACGCTTTCGGTTTGCGCGAACCTATGCCACCACCGCAAAGTGTGTGCGGGTTGATTGTCTTGATTCGAAAGTATTTTTGTTATACTCTTTTGATGCATGAAGGCGCCAGCGACAACCATCGGCGGCACATTCCACGATCGCTGATGTTTTTCGTTCTTTATGAAATTGAAGTCAAAATTCCTTTTGATTGCATGATTTCGAGTACATCCACGAAATGTTCGACACCGTCAGCGTTGTCAAATATCCAGCGACGACTTGGAATGATCGGCGAGGAAGGAAGACATCCCACCGCGTCGGGAGTCACCATGGGGATGAATGGGAGCACTTTCGCAGAATCCGAATTCCGCCCGACACTTCGGTCGAATAAAGATCAATATATATAGCGGAGAATATAATGTTTAAGTGATAATGACAATATTTAAAGCGTTAAATTAAATACTTAAGCATTTAACTAATAACGTAAAGCGACTCAGTACGATATGTTAAAGCAATGGCGGACATATTTACACATAATGACCCCGGAACAACTGGAATAATTAAAAGAAAAGGAACTTACAACGAGTAAACCTCGTTTTTCATTAGGATTCGGCAATGGCACATTTTACGTCTCGGCGACAAGATCGACTTCTGACACATTTGAAGATGGAGTGGGACGTGACATCCATTGGAAGTCAACATCGTTTTCTATTGGGCAAACCGTTTTATATCCATCCGGTGTGATGAACTTAACCACGACAAGAGAAACTTG
Organism: Dioscorea cayenensis subsp. rotundata; assembly: GCF_009730915.1. Lineage (NCBI taxonomy): Eukaryota > Viridiplantae > Streptophyta > Magnoliopsida > Dioscoreales > Dioscoreaceae > Dioscorea > Dioscorea cayenensis. The sequence continues at coordinate 24,823 of NW_024087447.1, read as the reverse complement.
AGACCCCATCGCTCGCATATCTCAGCTAACACCAACTCCCAAGAAGTCGAAGCGGTGAACATTAGCACCCTTCCCTCCCCGTTGAATCTAGCAATACCACAAAAACTCTCCATAATATATCGATTGAAAACCAAATCGATACAAACCAAATGAAGTGAAGAACAAAAGAAGGCGAAGAAGAAGAAGTAGAAGATGTAAAGAACAAGCGGCGATCGGAAAGGCAAACAAAAAGTGCACGGTTGTATGCATAGAGGTTAGACTAGGCGTGATGTGATTGGGCGAGTATTTTTCCCTCCATCCGAGGGCAAAAAGGGAAATATATCATTTTGTCGCGAGGAAGACATATTGTCATCGTTCGAATGAATGTTCTCGACTCAACATGAGTCTACGTAGTAGCGTCAAGCTTTTTATGTTTAAGCAGATACATATAGTGTTTAAAAATAATGGTTAACTGTTTAACTAAAAGTCTATATCATGTAAATAATATGTTATTGTTTTAAATTGAGATACTTTTCATCGACATCGGCGTTGAAGATGGGTACCTCTGGGTCACTGTTTAAACATCTTTACGTATTTTCTTAAACTACCGTTGTCATTGTTTAAAAGAGTAACTAGAGTATTGTTTAACTTTTTCTATTGTTTACACGTTGTCATTGTTTAAAGAGTAACTTTTTCTTAAACACCGTTGTCATTTGTTTAAACATATTTACGTATTTTTCTAGTTCTGCAATGGCGTTCTTTTTGTTTTCCCACATTTTTGTTTTTACTAGGTCTATGTTTAAATTTCAGAAGTTCACAGTCAAATAAGCTTGTTTCATTTTATTTATAAAAGATTTACAACATTTACAACATTTTACAACGTCCGCTCGGACTTTGGACACTCACGACTCGACCCTTGTATAGCGAAACAAGTGTGCAGTACATTCGAATGCTCACGGCGGTTTGCATAACATGCGCATCAACTTGAACACGCATAACGTACAACATTAAAAAGGTTAAACAACACACATTCATGAAAAATGACTATTAATCAATGTGTCGTGGTGGGACTTAAGCGAAGATCACGATAGTTAAACACGAGCGTAATAGTTGTACAACGGCGTAATGTTCTTAAATGGTAGCGAGAAAGTCTCAGTGATAAATATCAACCCCGTCTTAAAGGATGTTTCTGTTCTCCCTCCTCTAGAAAGTCCTCCGCAATCACGAAATCGTGAAAAATTTCTTTTCTTACCCAAGTCGAAATGCTCGCTTAATTGCTTGCCGTCGTCCACCGTTTGAAGAATCCTGCGATTCGAGGCGATTGTGAGAGCATTTTCGACTGGCGAAAAATAGTTTAACATGTTGCGTGATTGCGGCTAAATATTCTCAAGATAAGGAAGAAGGTTCGCGAAACATCTTTTTCGAGATAAGTGGTTGTCCGTGGGAAGAGGAGGGCGAGGAGGAGGAGGAGGATGATGAGGGACGACGAGTGGTTGTCTATGGGGAGGGTTCTTTCACGGTTATTTATGGTGTGAATTCCACAATCTGGTGACTCTTCATGTCCGAGAAAAAGTTAAGCATACGGTGGCCGACATTGGTAGATGAGAGCGAGCGGGTGTTCGGGAGAAAGTTATGTTACCGTGCATAAATTTTAATGCCGTCATTAATTCTTATGCACGGGATACCATAACTTTGCACTACGCGCCGTGCACTGCCGCAATTCGGATCAAGCGAAAAAGATCACCGTTTCTGCGAGACTTTGAGAATTTCGCGTTAATATGAATAGTTATACATGTAAAGATAACGTTAAGCGGAGATGGGAAGTATTACGGATATGACAATTATTAAACATATTAGTAAAAATATTTAAGCGTTAAACCAAGCGGAAAGCCCTTCAAAGGTTGAGCATGATGTGATTTTGGCGCTTTCCTTTCCCACCATTTTCGAGGGGCCAAAAATGGGATTTCCAACATGGACCCATTTGAAGTGAGCGGTAGGGGGTAAAAGGGAGTTAAACACTATGGAAGGGTCGTCAGGGGTGTCTGAAAAGTAGGAGAGGGTTTTTGGGAAGTTTTGAAAATTACGAGGGGTGAACAGTAAATTTCCCTTATTATTATTATTATTATCATTATTATTTTATATATTATTATTATTATTTTATTTATTTATTTGTTTTTACTTGTTATTGTTATTTATTTATAATTTTTCCTTTTTCTACTATTCTTCCCATTCTTCTTTTTCTAATTTATTTGTTATTAAATATTTTTCTTATTTTTTATTACATTTATTCTTCTTTTTCTTGTTCTTCTTTTATTTATTTATTATTATTTTTCATATTTTATTTTATATTTCTTCTTCATCTTCATGTTTATTATTAATTGTTTTCCTTATTTTTTATTTTATTTATTCTTCTTTTTCTTCTTCTTCTTCTACTGCTTATTATTGTTATTTATTTATTTATTATTATTATTATTATTATTATTTTTATGAATATTTTCATGTTTTATTATTATTATTGTTATTATTTTTTATTTTTTATTTTATTTATTCTTCTTCTCCGTCTTATTAATATTATTTCTTCTTCTTCTTCAACTGCGTATTATTTATTAATTTATTTATTATTGTTATTATTAATATCATTACTTTTATTAATATTTTCATATATTTTTATATTTCTTCTTCTACTTCTTCTTCTTAAAATATATTAATTATTATTATTATTATTTTTAATTATGTTATTCATTTATTACTTTTCAAATTTTTAATTATATTTATTGCGTTTTTCTTCTTCTGCTTCTTATTGATATTATTATTATTATTCTAATTATTATTAATGTTATTATTATTATTATTATTATTATTATTATTATTATTTTTCTTATTTTTTTCTTGTATTTTTCTTCTCTTCTTGTTGTTCTTGTTCTTCTACTTCTTATAATTGTTTATTTATTTATTTATTAATTATTTTTAATATTTTATTTTATATTTCTTCTTCTTCATCTTCTATTATTATTATTATTATTATTTTCATTATTATTATTTATTTTTCTTATTTTTTGTTATATTTATTTTTCTTTTTCTTTTTCTTCTTCTGCTTCCTATTATTATTATTATTATTATTTTCATTATTATTATTTATTTTTCTTATTCTTTGTTATATTTATTTTTCTTTTTCTTTTTCTTCTTCTGCTTCCTATTATTATTATTATTATTATTATTATTATTATTATTATTATTATTATTATTATTATTTTTCTTTTTTTATTACGTGTTATTCTTATTTATTTATAATTTTTTCCTTTTTCTACTATTCTTCCTCTTCTTCTTTTTCTAATTTATTTGTTATTAATTATTTTTCTTATTTTTTATTACATTTATTCTTCTTTTTCTTGTTCTTCTTTTATTTATTTATTATTATTTTTCATATTTTATTTTATATTTCTTCTTCATCTTCATGTTTATTATTAATTATTTTTCTTATTTTTTATTTTATTTATTCTTCTTTTTCTTCTTCTTCTTCTTCTACTGCTTATTATTGTTATTTATTTACTTATTATTGTTATTATTATTATAAATATTTTCACGTTTTATTATTATTATTGTTATTATTTTTCATATTTTTTAACATATCGTTTATTATTATTATTATTTTTCTTCTTCTTATTATTATTTATTATTCTTCTTAGTTATTTATTATTTTTCTTATTTTTATTATATTTATTCTTCTTTTTTTCTTTTGCTTATTTTAATTATTTAATTGTTTAATTGTTATTATTATTATTATTATTATTATTATTATTATTATAATAATAATTATTATTATCTTATTTATTTATTATTTTTCTTATTTGTTATTATATTTATTGTTCTTTTTCTTTTTATTGTTGTTGTTATTATTATTATTGTTATTATTATAATTTTTTTATATTTATGATATTTATTCTTTTCTTTTTCTCCTTCTTCTACTTGTTATAATTAAATAATTAATTAATTATTTTTATTTTTCATATTTTATTTTATATTTCTTCTTCAGTCTTCTTCTTTTCTTATTATTAATTATTTTTCTTATTTATTATTATTATTATTATTATTCTTTTTTTCTTCTTCTTCTATTTCTTGCTATTGTTATTTATTTATTTTATTATTATTATTATTATTATTATTATTATTATTATTATTTTTTATTAACATTTTCATTTTTTTATTATATTTCTTCTTATTCTTCCTCTTCTTCTTCTTCTTCTTTTTCTTTTGCTTCTTATGCTTCTTATTATTATTTATATATTATTCCTTTTCTAGTTCTTGTTCTTCTTCTTATTTATTTATTTATTATTATTATTTTGATATTTTTGATTATATTTCTTCTTCTTATTGTTAATTATTTTTCATGTTTTTAACATATTCTCTTCTTCTTCTTCTTCTTCTTCTTCTTCTTCTTCTATCTTCTTCTTCTTCTTCTTCTTCTTCTTATTATTATTATTATTATTATTATTATTATTATTATTATTATTATTATTATTATTATTATTATTATTATTATTATTATTATTCATATTCTTCTTCTTTTCCTTATTTATTTATTATTAATTACTTTTCTTCTTCTTCTTCTGCTTCTTATTATTATTAATTTATATTTATTATTATTATTATTATTATTATTATTATTTCTATTTATTTTTCTTCTTCTTCCTCTACTTCTTATAATTAATTAATTATTTATAATTATTGTTATTATTGTTATTATTCTAATGGTTTTTGCTATAGAAGCTGTTCTTCCACTTGAAGTCTAGATTCCATCTCTAAGAATTGCCTTACAGAATGAACTCACAAATGAAGATAGAGTTCGCTTGCATTTGGATGAACTTGATTCTCTAGATGAAAGGAGACTAGAGGCTCGACAGAATCTTGAAGTCTACAACATCTTGCTATATGGCATGTAAAATTCCTTTTTACCCCCAAGAGTGTTAAGAATTCAAGGGGGTGTTTGAGAAATTTTATAAGAATTTCTCCTTACCCCACCCAAGAGTGTCAAGACCTCAAGGTGGAGTTAGATAAATTTTATGAGAATTTCTCCTTACCTCAAGAATGTCTAGATCTCAAGGTGGAGTTAGAGAAATTTCATGAGAATTTCTCCTTACCCTAAGACTGTCTAGATCTCAAGGTGGAGTTAGAGAAATTTTATAAGAATTTCTCCTTACCCCAAGAGTGTCTAGACATCAAAGCGGAGTTAGAGAAATTTTATGAGAATTTCTCCTTACCCCCAAGAGTGTCTAGACCTCAAAGCGGAGTTAGAGAAATTTTATGAGAATTTCTCCTTACCCCCAAGAGTGTCTAGACCTCAAAGCGGAGTTAGATAAATTTTATGAGAATTTCTCCTTACCCCAGAGTGTCTAGATCTCAAGGCGGAGTTAGAGAAATTTTATGAGAATTTCTCCTTATCCCAAGAGTGTCAAGACCTTAATGTGGTGTTAGAAAAATTTTATGAGAATTTCTCCTTACCCCAAGAGTGTCAAGAACTCAAGGTGGAGTTAGAGAAATGCTCATAGGATCTTTCAAGAGGAGGTCTTGCGAAGAAAATTACCAAAATACCCCACTCCAATAAATTCATCCATCATTTTTTTTACCCATCCTTCATATCTTTTTTTTTCCTTCATCTTTCTTCATTTTTTTTCCTTTTTTTTCATCCTACATTTTTCCCTCTCTTCTCTTTTTTACTTACCCTTTATTTTTTTCCTTTTTTTTTACTTATCCTTCATTTTTTTAATCTTTTCTTTTCTTCATTTTTTCTATCATTTTTTTTACCAAAAATGCCCCTCACAAATAAACTCATCACTCATTTTTTTTACTCTCAAACTAAAAAAAAATTCCAAGAAGGGGTCTTGTGAAAAGTACAAAAATGCCCTCACAAGTAAACTCATCACTCATTTTTTCTCTCAAACTAAAAAAAAATCCCAAGAGGGATCCTGTGAAAGTACAAAAATACCCCCACACATCAAGTCATTACTTTCTCCCGATTTCATATTATAGCATCCCATGTCATTTTATTACATCAACCCCTATTTTTTTCTTTTTTTTTTGTTTACGAAAGTTCAAGATTTAGGAAGCTTCTAGCTATCAATATTATCTATTGATGGATGTGGTTAGAAAAACTTCATTGAAAGGAATGTCCAGAATTAGGAAGCTTGATACTTCACCCCACTGAGACATCTAATAGGAGAATTCAGTGAGAACATTGATTGGAAAGTTACTAGATCGAGCCTGAATAAAATTCGGATATGACTATGTAATTGTATATAGAAACTATACACAATTGTAATTGGATTTGTATCCTTCATCCTGATGGGGTTGCATTGAACCTTTGTTGGATTTAGCCTGGAAGTGGCCCCACTTACAATTTTACTCCTTAATCAAGACTTTGTGGTAATGAGAAACTAAAGTTTAAACTTTGGGTTATGGAAGAAGTCTTTTGGTCGGCTTAGTAATACAAGTGAGACATGCACAAGCATAAGCTGAAATAAATTGAAAAAATTAGAGTAGTCTTAGAATTTTATTTGAATCTCTATGTCATCTTAAACTGTGGAGAAATTCAGTGGTTAAAATTCAAGTGTGGTTTAATATATCAGATAATAGCTTGGGTACACTTAAGAAATTAGAGAAGCTTGTAATAATAGAACTAGTAGGTTATTTTCAATAGATTAGCTGCAACAATTGTGAATGCTCTGGCTTTCTAGGTTCCAAACAAGTTATTTTGCCTTTTGTATTGTCTGGTTCATTATTTATGTTGGTGTGGAACCCAATGATGGCTGTGTTCATTAGTTTGAACCATAGAAATGAGTAACTTGTTTGTTGCTTAAAGTTTTCTCCTATAAAATCAATAATGATAAAGTTGACATTGAAGCGGATTGGTCATCCAAAGTCTTCTGTAGACGCTCTCCAGGATAGCTCGGGTTATAATCTAGAACTAAGGTTTTGTGTATCGTATCACGGCCAAACATTAGCAAGAACAGGTTTGTGCATCCATAAGCATGATGTGACCTTTATCTCAAATCAAATGAGGTCATCCTTCTTACAATCTATGTCCTGTGCATGTTGTTTCTTGGTTAATTATTTGGCTCCCATGCATTGTAGTGCGTGGTATGATGTACTACAGAAGGGATCTAATGCTACAAAGCTATCTGTAAAAGAGATCTTCTACAAGTAATTAACTTTTGTTGGTGTTGTTAAATACTATGCGAGCATATTATCTAGGCTCTGAATTTGTTTGGTTTGGTTTGCAACGTGGGTTGTTAAAAATGGACCATGCAAGGGTGTATTTGAGAAATTAATGTTTCAGTTGCACATTGCGTTCTCTTTTGAAAATGTAACTGCTCTTTGTTCTTTGCCTATTTTCAAATCCATTTCAAAAAATGTTTCTGGTTTTTATCCTGTGACTCCTGTCTTTGCCGTATGATTCAATCTGTTTTTGAAATTGTTACCCAATGTCTGGTCTACTTTGTGATTTTGCTGTTATTTTATATTTGACTTAGAATGTAGCACCGGAAACTGCTATGAAGGTATTAATGTGTGAGGCATTTTGCATGTATAAGTGAAATGCAGACAAAATATTAGTATGGTAAAGGCTTAAGCTGATAGTATCAGGCACCAAGGGTTGTATATTCAAATATGTTTGCTAATCCAACACACTATTCATGGACACACTCAACCAACTAGTTAGGTAACATGTCAGCTTTAATATTAGATGGGAATGTTATATGCTTTCAAATTTTTTTGAAAATGTTAGCCTGAATTTCTTAATATGATTGTAGCTTGTATGGATATGTATTGCCACAATATATGACTTGATTTTGTTAATGGCTATATGGGGGAAATTATCTTTGATTTTTTAAAGGGTGGCTTTGTCTGTTCAATTTCTCTATCCGGCTTTGTTTAGTTTAAATTAATGATGAAGAGGCCTCGAAAGACTATTTTTATGTAACTATTTGTTGGTTTTTTGTCATTTTTGGTTCTCGCCCGATTTTGAGCGAGAATAAGAGCTCATAGGTTATATGTGATTTTATGGTTTCTTGACCGATAGCAGAGAATTGAGCAGCCTGGTCGATGATACATTAGTACAAGATTTTTTTGTTTGTTTTGTGTTTATTTTTTATAATTGAAATGGTTTTTTGTTGTGTACTATCATTGACAGATAAAGATGCATTATTTGGTTCTGAACTTCAAATCGTTTAGAGAGACTTATTTTCCTATTTCACATAATGATTAGTTCATATACAATCACTTTTTAAATTGTCTTGATTTTTAAGCAAATTCAATAATTTTAATGGATAAAATATGGGCTTGCATGGTGTTTATTAAAAATAATTATCTTGTTAGTGTTAATCCTCAATTAGGTCTTTCTACAAACCTCTTGACCCAGATGGTTTCTCTACAAAAGCGACGGTTTGGATGGCCAGCCACTTAGCTAGCAACCGCCACACCCTTTATATATTTTAGAGCCAATTATGTGTTCGGCTATGGTGCTTGGTTGGAATCAGATGAAGCCGAATCTGAGCCTTCTTTTTTTTGTCTTCATCGTTTCTTCAGAATCTTCACTCATGATTTAATTTTGAATTGTGCTTGACTTGAGTTGGGTACTTCTTTCAGTTTTTGAGCATTTGATACTGTGTTTGAAGATTTTTCTATTGTGAAATTTGACAAAATTATTTTGTAGCCTTTGCTATTTATGAAAATTTGGCCATTTTGAGAGCATTCCTTATTTAACCGAGTCTGGCATTACTGATATGCTTTGGTCCATAATCAGTATCGACCAACGGGAAGATGCTTTGTTGTCAGTCACATCAAGTTTGCTGAAAATTATATGCTTTATTCTTGGAGTCATTTTGTTAAAGTGTAAGTATGGATTTGTTTGCTATGTTTGCTTTAACATTGGGTGTCTTTGGCAGCAATTGTAAAGTGCATTTCCATATAGTATAGTTTATGGATATCTCGAGGGTGGTGCATCATCTTTTTATCCTCCTCACTTTGTCGATAATTGGTTTCTTATCATTTCATGGCTCTTTGCACCTTATATTTTCAATCTTTTGGGTTTGTGTGGCAGAAGTACGGTTTGATGCTATCACCCCACCCTTTTTTTAATCTGTTTTCTTACTGTTATAGTTTGCTATAAGAACATTTTATTTTCTAGTTTATCATTCATTCTTGTTCAGTTCAACAAAACAACCTTTTTTTAAATATTGATTCCCTAATGTGATGTTTATTCATGGCGTGTGCAACACATTCACAGGACTGTGGAGGACTTTGATGATTGGACTGCTTGGCTTCTTTATAAAGATGGAATTGGGGTCAAAGGTGACCATAGTTGGGAGTCCTGGTTGGATGAAGAGCAGGTTTGTTGTCTCTTCATATTCAGCTAAAGTTGCTTATGCAATATACAGTTCGAATCTAAAATCCCTATCATTTTTGTGTAGTCAATTTTTGCTCAGTTTCTTATGTCCTGTTTCTGGGTCTCTTTGAGAGACTAGTTTACATGTCTAAGGCTTTGATTTGTTTTTCGTGTTACTTGTGCCTATGTTTATCTCATTGTTGAGCTAAACATATTTCATTCTTAAATTTTGATAAAACTATGAAAGAAAATAAAGACGAGAGGGAGATTGAAGAATAACTTGTATTCTTTGTATAAACTGTACAAAGAGCCGTCCTTTCATAGGTAAAGGAGGCGAGAACACAAGGTAATAATTACTAAGACAGGTGGATCTATAATTGATGCTAATTTAATCCTCAATCAGTCCTACAAAGGTCACAGGTGTGGTTCAAAAGCCAGCCAATGGTAGAAAGTGCTAAATGCCAATATCAAGCATCATTATTTTCAAAACTGCTGTAGATGCTCTTCCTTTCCTGTCTAAGGTAAAGTGACTGCTGCTCTTGGCAAAGTCTTGATCTATTTTGTAACAACTTGGGCTCATCATTATAAATCACTCATGTGACATTCTACTGATTCTGGTATTCTTTGTTCTTTTTGAATAAGATGCATGGCCATTTGTTATCGAAGTTTAATAAGTCAGAAGAAGTTTCTATGTACTGCTGTCTGATTTTGACTATATTTTGCTGTCTGCCAAAAGTTCTCCTTTGCAACATCTATAGGTCTATCTGTGAAAATCCAAAGTATGAAGAAATGAGAAAGAGGTTTGGTTATCTTTGTGAAATTTTCTGCCTAAATTTCATGTTTATCAAATGATATTTTTTGCTCATATCGCTTAGCTCTTTTCTGACATAAGGTGCTTCAGAATGGTTAAACATTATGAAAAATGTTATGTTTTTCAGACCGGCAGCTAATCAACCATTTTATTTATTATTATTATTATTTTCCCTCTTCTTCTTATGCTTCATTTATCTTATTTATTATTTTTTTCTTATTTTTTTCTTATATTTATACTTGTTTTTCTTGTTTTTCTTGTTTTCTTATTAATTAATTAATTGTTTATTTATTTATTATTTACTTATTATTATTATTATTTATTCTTATATTAATATTTATTTATTTATTATTATTATTACTATTATTATTATTCTATTTTTTTTAATATATTTCTTCTTGTTCTTCTTATTATTATTGCTATTGCTATTATTTTTATCATTTTTATTATTCTTCTTATTTATTTATAATTTTCTTATTTTTTCATTGTACTTCCTCTTTTTCTTCTTCTTATTTATTTATTATTAATTATTTTTTTATTATGTTCATTCTTCTTTTTCTTCTTCTACTGCATCTTATTATTTATTTATTTATTTATTTATTTATTTATTATTATTAACATTATTCTTCTTGTTCTTATTTATTCTTATTTATTATTATTATTATTATTATTATTATTCTTCTTCTTCTTCTTCTGTTCTTATTTATTTATTATTCTTCTTATTTATTTATAATTTTTCTTATTTTTTATTATACTTCCAATTCATCTTCTTCTTATTCTTATTTATTTATTATTAATTATTTTTCTTATTTTTAATTATATTTATTCTTCTTTTTCTACTGCTTATTATTATTTATTTATTTAGTTATCATTAATATTATTATGTATTATTCTTCTTATTTATTTATTTATTTATTTATTATTTTTCTTATTTTCTATTATATTTCCTCTTCTTTATCTTTTCTTATTTTTTATTATATTTATTCTTCTTTTTCTTCTTTTTCTACTGCTTGTTATAATTGTTTATTATTATTATTATTCTTTGTTGTTGTTGTTGTTGTTGTTATGATTATTATTGTTTTTCAATATTTTTTATTATATTTCTGCTTCTTGTCCTTATTATTATTATTATTATTATTATTATTATTATTATTATTTCATATTTTTTTATTATATTTCTTCTTCTTCTTCTTCTTATTTATTTATTATTTTTCTTCTTCTTGCTTATTATTATTTATATATTATTCTTTTTCTAGTTGTTCTTTTTATTATTTATTTATGTAATTATTTATTATTATTATTTTGATATTTTTATTATATTTGTTGTTCTTATTATTATTATTTATTCTTCTTAAATTTTTATTACATTTCCTTTCTTCTTTTTTATTTATTATTAATTGTTTTTCTTCTTTTTCTATTGCTTCTTATTATTTAATTATTTATTTATTATTATTATTATTATTATTTTCATTATTTTTATTATATTTCTTATTCTTATTATTATTATTTGTTATTCTTCTTATTTATTTAGTATTTTTCTTATTTTATATTATATTTATGATTCTTTTTCTTCTTCTTCTTTTGCTTCTTAAAATTAATTAATTAATTATTTAATTATTATTATTATTATTATTATTATTTTTATTGTCTTATTTATTATTTTTCTATTTTTTATTATATTTATTGCTTTTTCTTACTTCTTATTATTGTTATTATTATTATTATTATTATTATTTATTATTATTATTTTTCTTATTTTTATTCTTCTTTTTCTTGTTCTTCTACTTCTTATAATTGTTTATTTATTTACTTATTTATTTATTTATTTATTTTTCATATTTTATTTTATATTTCTTCTTCTTCTATTATTATTATTAATTATTTTTCTTATTTTTTATTATATTTATTCTTCTTTTTCTTTTTCATCTACTGTTTCTTATTATTATTATTATTTATATATTATTCTTTTTCTAGTTCTTGTTCTTCTTATTATTTATTTATTTATTATTATTATTTTGATATTTTTTTATTATATTTCTGCTTCTTCTTGCCTTCTTATTATTATTTATTAGTTATTATTATTATTATTATTATTCATTATTTTTTTTATTTATCATATTTCTTCCTATTATTATTTGTTATTCTTCTTAGTTATTTATTATTTTTCTTATTTTTCTTATATTTATTCTTCTTTTTCTTCTTCTGCTTTTTGTAATTAATTAATTGTTTTATTATTATTATTATTATTATTATTATTATTATTATTATTATTATTATTATTATTATTATTATTATCTTCTTATTGTTCCTCTTCTTCCTCTTTTTATTTTGTCTTATATTTATTCATTATTATTAATCATTTTTCTTATTTATTTGTTATTTTTTCCCTTTTTATTATTATTCTTCCCCTTCTTCTTTTTCTAATTTATTCATTATTAATCATTTTCTTATTATTATATTATATTTATTCTTCTTTTTCTTCTTCTGCTTTTTGTAATTAATTAATTTATTATTATTATTATTATTATTATTATTTTATTATTATTATTTTCTTATTATTTATTTATTGTTCTTTTTCTTCTTCTACTTCTTATTATTATTGTTATTATTATTATAATTATTTTTTATATTTTATTATATTTATTCTTTTCTGCTTGTTTTAATTATTTATTTATTATTTTTATTATTTTTCATATTTTATTTTATATTTCTTCTTCATCTTCTTCTTTTATTATTATTATCATTATTAATTATTTTTCTTATTTTTTATTATATTTATTCTTCTTGTTCTTCTTCTTCCATTGCTTATTATTGTTATTTATTTATTTATTTATTATTATTATTTTATTATTTTTATTAATAATTTTCATTATTTTTATTATATTTCTTTTTATTTGTCCTTTTTCTTCTTCTTTTTCTTATTATATTTATGCTTCTTTTTCTTCTTCTTCTTCTTCTTCTTCTGCTTTTTATTATTATTTTTTCTAGTTGTTGTTCTTCTTATTATTTATTTATTTATATTATTTTTGATATTTTTTTTATTATATTTCTTCTTCTTATTGTTCCTCTTCTTATTATTATTTATTCTTCTTATTTTTTATTATTATATTCACTCTCCTTCTTTTTTTCTTATTTATTTATTATTAATTATTTTTCTTCTTCTCCTTATTCTACTGCTTCTTATTATTTATTTATTATCATTATTATTCTCATATTTTTTTTATTATATTTCTTCTTCTTATGATTATTATTAATTATTATTCTTCTTATTTATTTATTATTTTTCTTATATTTATTCTTCTTTTTCTTCTTCTTGTTCTTCTTATTTTTTCTTTTAATTTTTCTTCTTCCTATTTATTTATTTATTTATTATTATTATTATTACTATTATTATTTTATTATTTATTATTATTATATTTTTTTCTTCTTTTTTTGTTCTTCTACTCGTACTTCTTATAATTGTTTATTTATTTATTTATTATTTTTTATATTTTATTTTATATTTCTTCTTCTTCTATTATTATTATTATTATTATTTATTATTTTTTTCTTATTTTTTATTATATTTATTCTTCTTTTTCTTTTTCTTCTTCTGCTTCTTATTAATATTTTTATATTATTCTTTTTGTAGTTTTTCTTATTATTTATTTATTTATTATTATTATTTTGATATTTTTGTTATATTTCTTCTTCTTCTTGTCTTTCTTATTATTATTGTTGTTGTTGTTATTATGATTATTATTATTTTTTCATATTTTTTATTATATTTCTTCTTCTTATTATTATTATTATTATTATTATTATTATTATTATTATTATTATTATTATTATTATTATCTTATTTATTTATTATTTTTCTTATTTTTTATTATATTTATTGTTCTTTTTCTTCTTCTTCTTCTACTTCTTATTATTATTATTATTATTTATTTATTATTATTATTATTATTATTATTATTATTATTTATTATATTTCTTTATTATTATTATTATTATTATTCTTTATTTTTCTTATTTATTTTTTCTTATTTATTTATTATTAATTACTTTTCTTCTTCTTCCACTGCTTCTTATTATTATTGATATATATTTATTGTTATTATTATTATGTTTCAATTTATTTTTCTTCTTCTTCCTCTACTTCTTATAATTAATTAATTATTATTATTATTGTCATTATTATTATTATTACTATTATTTTTATAATTATTTTTTATTTTATTTATTCTTCTTTTCTTGTTCTTGTTCTTCTACTTATAATTATTTATTTATTTATTATTATTTTTCGTATTTTTTCTTATATTTCTTCTTCTTCTTCTTTTATTATTATTATTAATTATTTTTCTTATTTTTTACTATATTTATTCTTCTTTTCTTCTTCTACTGATCATTATTATTTATTTATTTATTTACTTATTTGTTGTTTATTATTATTGTTATTATTTTTTCTTTTTCTTGTTCTTGTTATTTTATATATTATTATTATTATTATTATTATTATTATTATTATTATTATTATTATTATTATATTTCTTCTTATTCTTCCTCTTCTTTATCTTTTTATTTTTTCTTATATTTCTTCTTCTTCTTCTTCTTCTTCTTCTTCTTCTTATTATTATTATTATTATTATTATTATTATTATTATTATTATTATTTTTCTTATTTTTTATTATATTTATTCTTCTTTATTTCTTGTTCTTCTTATTATTTATTATTATTTATTATTTTATTCTTATTATTTCTTGTTATTATTATTGTTGTTGTTGTTGTTATTTTATTATTTCATTATTTTTTTCATTATTTTTTTATTATTATTTCTTCTTATTATTATTGTTATTATTATTTATCTTATTTATTATTATTATTATCAATTATTTTTTTCTTATCTTTTTATTATATTCTTCTTTATTTTTCTTCTTCTATTTGCTTCTTATTATTTATTTATTGTTCTTATTATTATTATTATTATTATTATTATTATTATTATTATTATTATTATTATTATTATTATTATTATTATTATTATTATTATTATTATTATATTTCTTCTTATTCTTCTCTTCTTCTTTCTTTATTTTTTTCTTATTTGTATACTTCTTATCTTTATTATTATTATTATTATTTATTATTATTATTATTATTATTATTTTTTTCTTATTTTTATTATATTTATTCTTCTTTTTCTTCTTCTTCTTGTTATTTATTATTATTATTATTATTATTTATTCTTCTCTTTGCTTTTTATTATTGTTTTATTTATTATTATTATTATTATTATTATTATTTATTTATTGTTTTTATTTGTTGTTTTTATTTATTGTTATTATATTGTTGTTGTTGTTATTGTTATTTGATATCATTATTTTTTTCATATTTTTAATTATATTTCTTCTTATTATTATTGTTATGATTATTATTATTATTATTATTTATTCTTCTTATTTTTTTTATTTATTTATATTTACTCTACTTCTTTTTTTCTTATTTATTTATTATTAATTATTTTTCTTATTCTCCTTCTTCTTTACTTGCTTATTATTTTTTTTTATTATCATTATTATTCTCATATTTTTATGATATTTCTTCTTCTTATGATTATTATTAATTATTATTTTTCTTACTTATTTATTATTTTTCTTATATTTATTCTTCTTTTTCTTCTTCTTGTTCTTCTTATTTTTTCTTATATTTTTTCTTCTTCCTATTTATTTATTTATTGTTATTATTATTTTATTTTACATTTTTATATATTTCTTCTTCTTCTTCTTATTGTTATTGTAGTTATTATTATTATTATTATTATTATTATTATTATTATTTTTTGTTATTATTATTTTCATGATTATTTTTATTACTATTATTATTGTGATTATTTTTTCTTATTTTTTCTTATATTATTCTTCTTTTTTTGTTCTTCTACTCCTACTTCTTATAATTGTTTATTTATTTTATTTATTTATTTTAATGTTTATATTATATTTATTCTTCTTCCTCTTCTATTATTATTATTATTATTATTATTATTAGGTAGAATTGCCAAAAAAAACCCCAACTTTGCCATATTGCCAAAAAAACCCCATAGTTTTGCAATCCCCAAAAACCCCTTCCTTTTACACTCCATGATTTTCAAACCCCCAAAGTGCGTACTTGGCATTAAACGAGTGTTTTTAAATTTTATGGATGAAAATGCCCTTGCACGGAAGTCGTGGGCGCACCCATTTCGGTGATGTGAGAGGGTGGGTGGGTTTTTCTTAGAGCTACAAGCGCTTGTCTTCTCTCAACTCGCGTCTCCGACCATTTGTCTTCCCTTCCATCCCAGGCGTCTCGAAGAGAGTCCCGCAAGTATTCGACATTTCATCATTCTAGATCTAAGGTATTGATTATGGTTTTTGTTAACTATTACATTACGAAGAGACATTTTTCGGTTTTGTTTTTGTGATTTTTGTTTTTTCTTGGAAGACATTGAAGCTGCAGTGGGGATTTAATGGGTCGGGGTTTTGATTAGATCTGCAAGGGAGATCTCTCGGCTAGGGTTTTTGTTTTGTTTTACATTTTCGTCTGTGTACACGATCGAAATGATTTTTCAATTGTTGTGATTTGTGTAATGTTTATAATCTACGTTTACCCTTTCAGTTGATATGGTTGCAGTTGTAAAAATGAGGTCTACGTTTAAATAATGAGCTTTTACAGTTTAAGTTTTGTCGTCTCCATTTAACTATTTGTATTGCTGTTTAATAATATAGGTCTCTGTTTAACAAATGATATCAATGTTTAAGGGATTGAGAGTTTCACCGTTTAACAACTTATATTTCCGCTTATCAATTTGTGAATCTCGATGATCCGAATGTTGTTATTGTCGCATGCTTATGATTATGGCGGTCGATCTAGTTAATGGGCATACTACATGACACCGTAGTAGAGACGCGTGGTGAATTGAAAGTTCAGCATGATCCCTCGACCTTCGAGATTATCCGAAGGACATCGTTCGCTGAGCATTCTTGAGTTGGAAGTTGTATTCCAAGAGGCGGGCCCTTCTTGATTCTTTGTTGCAAAAGTACGATAGCCGCACGCAATAAAGTCGAGGATCGGGAAAGCATGTTGGCTTTCGGGCCGAAGATGTGGCCCTCGTTCTTGGTGCGTTGCGATGAAGAGCAGCGTCGTGTTTCGAAGAAGAAAACACGCTCGACTTTCAAGAGGTATTTATCGAAAACGTCATCTGAGAGACAGAGACTCCATTAGGGAGCACTCTTCAACAACTCGTTCGTCAGGGGAGAAGAAGAAAAATTTTTGCCAGACTCATCGATGGTGTACCTCTTGGGGTACAATCCTCTTCCATCAAATCTGCTTTCGGTTCCTAATCGATCGTGATTATGTCGATGATGTATCTGCCATGAGGGCGATACGCGATGGCGCGAGCGACGCAGGCAAGTGGCTTATGGAGGACATTCCACAAACGCCGCTCGAGTGAAATCTGAATGCTGTGGGGAAGAAGACTCAACACCGGGTATGTTAAAGGGTTTGCGGTCGCGCTTAACATCCGGTTTCTGGTGACCGGAGCGGAAGAAAGTCCGTTCTCGCAAGATCACAGAGGATCGTCAGTACGGTGAAAAATACTTGCGGAAGCAAGCGACGATGAAACGCAGTTTGTCATCTCTGAAGGAAAAAGAGTAATAATTCAAAAACAATGTGTTTAACCGTAGACGTTAATGTTTAAAAATATTATTTACCGTTTAACTTTGTTCATCTACCGTTTAAATCGTTTCTTTAATGTTTAAATATTTTGTTCTCTGTTTAACATAATACGTTATAACATTTAAATATATAAGTTACATGTTTAAATATAGTTTTTATTCTTTAAACTGAATGATTTCGCTAAGATTGTTTGGTTTACACATGTTAGTTTCTGAAATTTCGTGAATCTCGTGATGAAGAAATATTTTGTTTGGCGCCAACCGCTTCGGTTGATGCTATTACTCCGAACCACTTGCTCAGGTAGATGAGAGGGCAACCTCTTCGCGGAGCTCGGACCGCTCTCCTACTTCCAAACTTCAAAACCCGCACACATTCCTCGAGGGTCGGAGAAGCCCTCGCCTCACCCGCCGACGTGGTAGTCCCCACTGACGGCGGGCGCCACCGACCCGGCTAGGTGAGGATGTCACCAACTCTCCGCAGCTTGCCGGATTTATGATGAACGAGTTCCCCTGGCACGCTCGGGTTACAGGCACTGGAAGGCGCTCACACCACAATCATCGCCGCCTTCCCTCCAAAACAAACGAAGCACCCGGACGGGCCGCCACTCGGAATTCGACGACGAGGACATCATCGTAGGTGGTCATTCGAGCGGCCCCATTCAAGAGGCTTGCAAGAGGAAAACAATAATGCCTCCGCTCCACCACCGGCCGATGATGAAACAATAGCAAAGACCATCGGTGCGCCGATGGTGTTACCATTGATGATATGCTCGTCACGCGATTGGAGATCGCCGAACGACGCGCGAGTGTCGCGTTGCGTCAGATCGCTCGACTCACTGTAGTTAACGACGAGCATGAACCCGGGTGGAACCCGGCGATACGCAAGTGCGGCATCAAAGATGGACACAATCCATGAAGAACAACAACCAACCAACGCTGGCAGGGTTCTGCCGACGACGTCTCGTCATTGCCGCAGCGGCGGTCACCGAGAAATGGGTCGCTGACTCTCTCATCAGTCAGACTTCGGAAACTCACGGTCGGAACCAATCGGCCCGTGCGTGCCGCATCGAAGGCGAGCATCACAATCCCATTAACAACAGTTAGCATGTAGCGAAGTGTCTGCGAGTCGCCTGCCGTGCTGCATCGAAGGAAGGTTGAACGCACCGAAATGGACGAGAGAAGACAATTCCAATAAAAATCGAGAAAGTTCGGAGAAGTCTTCGATCCGAAGAGAGAGATACGCTGTCGATCGGCCTACGACAAGTACCCGCGAGGAGTCGACAGGTTCTTCCCTCAGCGCCTCCTACGGACACGTAAAGTTTCGAAGTTTTTATGGTATTGTAGCGCATTATTATACGTTGCTACCATTTTAAGTAAGAGCGTTAACGTGCTCGCCATCGCGACATAGCATTTAAACTATTACATGTTACCCGCGCCATTGCTTCACGCTAACATTCGAAACATTCAACATAACATTTGAGATATATAGAGATGATTCGCCTTTAACTATTGTACTCGCCACCCATTTAATTTATATCGCTAACATGTTCAAATAGCCCAACATAGAATTTTAAATCTTGTTGTATCGCTAAATATTTACAATAGTTTTACGTAAACAGAGTATTCCGTTTGCAACGTGATCGTTGCAGTGAAAGAACGCTTTGCCACGCGGCAGCCGCGGTCCGATCTGACTGACCCGCTGAGAAGGAGACGGTTGAAAGCACGCATGTGATGGACACTTCGCATGTATATTGCAAGTCAATAGCGTGAGTGCCGTATCGTTATAAGAAGCGTGCCTCCGTCACGCGACCCTTTGCGCGTTATTCGTGTCAGCAGGCGGCAGCCGCCGCGTAGAAATCCTGCTATGGCTATGATTGGAGATGCGCGCGCAACTTGCTTAGAGAGTTGACATTGTCATCCTCCCGATAATTATGAGTGGCCACTTCCATGTTGTGCGTCCTTGACAATGACAAACAGAGCCACGGCCATTATTCTTCGCACGCGGCGATGGAATACGTCAAAAGCGGCGGCTAGAAATGTAGTAAGTAGCTTTAATAATTTGTGTTTGAGTGATGGTGTTAGGTAAATAATCGGCGTTATAATATCAACTTGTATACCTGCGACAGCGGAACCTATTCTACCTTTGTATCGACATGGAGTTGGTAGTCGGCGACCGCAAAGGTTCCGCTTGTTCGCGACCTTTGAAACCCCGACAGGAAGTGTCATTGCCCGTCTACTGTCATCGCGGTTTATCGGCGATTGCTCGCCGATGAAGCTACGGCTACCAGCGACGGGCGTCCCTTATCTGCGATTAAAAGTATGTTTCCGCTTACTTAGGAGGAGGGCGGCGGCATCACGCCAAGGAGTGTTAGTAAGCGGGTTCATAGTCAATGTGTCACGTTCTTTGGTTTCTAATGTAAACCGGTTTAAAATTCAGATTCATTTTTCCGAAGCATACATAATTTTTGTCATTGTAAATTTACATTTATCTATATTTATATACTTGACTCTTTCTTTAACAATCCAGTTTCAGTTGTTTAACTTGCACTTTCATTGTTTAATTATAAGTTTCATTGTTTTAATGGTGTCGATGTCATTGTTGAATATCCATATACGGTTTAAAGGCGAGCTGAGTAATGCGCGAAATAACTATCGACCGTTTAAACTAACAAGCGTCTCTACTTAAAGTATAGTGTTAGCTGTAAGAATAATGTTTTCTTTGTTTAAAAATGAAAAGTTGGCACACAAGTAACTTTTTCTTTGTAAAAAATCAATTTTGTTTTACAATGAAATGTACTTAAAATACAAATCTCGATAGAAATAGAATATTCGCGTAAAGACGATATAATACAACATTCATTTTCTTATTAAATATCAACGATTACAATGGCATATACAAATCTACGATATAATATTCACGTTAGGCAATACAAAAATTCTCTGTTTAAGCTGAACTCTCCGTTTAGCATGGCGTAACCATCACGGACCTCGGAATCGTCCAGTACACCTTCGAATAGGGTGTCCGAACACTCGCTCTGAGTCGAGACCACATTTTCTTCTAGATCAAGTCCTTTTTAAAGGATATGTGATGAGCCTTCTTACGGTAATTATCCACAGATCAACTTGTAGAGAAACCTTCTTTTCTTGACAAAGTCGAGAAACGCACTTCCGTCATTGCTTTACCCGGTAGAGCAGAAGGCGAGCATTTCAACTTGGCGAGAAAAAGTATTTTTCACCTACGGTGAGGGTGTGGACATGGGCGGGTGGGTCGGTGCAGGGGCTGGGCTAGACTCAAAAATATAACCCATATATTGATTTGATGGGCGGGCGTGTTCAGAGACCAAATTGTTTTTGATCGAAGCCGACCCATTTGATTGTCATTAGGCCCGAGGGCCCGTGACTCGACCCGAATAAATAATTTTTATGAAAATAATTGAAATAACTAAATAAAACTACTACTACAACCCTAAAATCAAACATTTTTAAAAATACAATACAAGTATTATAAATGGTTCAAATAAATTCTATATAAATAAGTAAATAATATTATCAACAAATATTATATATATAATTATATATATTATAAATAATATATGATATATATATATATATTATTTATTTATTCGAGTCCGGGGCGGGTCGGGTCGGGTCAAAATTCATCTAACAAACCCAGTACAGAAATTCAATCGGGCCAAAACATTTGAGCCCAATACGATTTTTGGGCCCGACTTTCTAAACCAGACCTGTATTTTTGGGGTTGGGTTGAGCCCGACCATGGGTCGCCCGGCCCATGTCCACCCTACCTACGAGTTGTTTATGGATGACGTACCAAAGGAAAAAAACAATCATGACACATCATGCTAAAAGTCTACGATCTAAAAATGTGGTTTTGAATGTTGCGAATGTTGCTGAACACCAAGTCTTCGACTCGACAGGGATGACCATCACACAAGAAGAAGAGGAAGGAGAGTAGTTTGTATGTTCAGCGAAATGGTTTCTTCCTTCCCATTTATCTTTGCGAAATCCAACGACTATTGCACGGCTTACCGATTTTTAATGAAGGCGGGGTGGAAATGCTTGGGAACCGGCGTGTATTAGTGCGGCTTGAGGACCAAAAGCCTGATCACGTTGTATATTTTAAGCGGATTCAAATGTATTTTTAAGCGATAAATTAAAAGTTAAAGCAGAGAAAGCAAATATTTAAGCTGTAATAGATATATTTAAATATAAAGTTCAATGTTTAAACAATAATAAAGAAGTATATCACAATACCAATGCCTATTACGGCAGCAGATTCATTGCACGATCTGCGATTGTGACGAAGCGTGACGATGGCTACAAGGCACCTCCACGGACCTCGGACGCTTACGACTCGATCCTCTTTCGTCTGGGGCGCCTAGGTTACCTTCATCAAATGCATGATTTTTCGTCCGTCGTCGCGGTGATTCACTAAGCAATGACCCGGCATTACAGAGCCCTCTTGAACCCCACTGATACATGACTTGAAAATAAAAATGCGCGCTTATACACCAAATGAGAAGAAAGAAAAAACGAGGGAACAAGAAGAAGAGACAGGGAACAAGAACAACAAGATATGAGGCTTTCTAAACTTTGTTTGAGAAAAGCAAGCGGGAGGCATTTGCAACACTATGAATAAATTTCGGACATAATATGATGAGCCATTTTCCCTCTTTTTGCAAGGGCAAAAATGGAATTTCTTATAATTATCTGTTATTCTTCTTTGTTATTTATTATTTTTCTTATTTTTATTATATTTATTATTCTTTTTCTTCTTCTGCTTCTTATAATTAATTAATTGTTTTATTATTATTATTATTATTATTATTATTCTTTATTATTCTTATTTATTTATATTTTTCCTTTTTTATTATTCTTCCCTTATTCTTTTTCTAATTTATTTATTATTAATTATTTTTCTTATTTTTATTATATTTTTTCTTCTTTTTCTTGTTCTTCTTGTTATTTACTTATTTATATATTATTATAATATTTTCTTCTTCTTCTTCTTCTTCCTATTTATCTCATTTATTATTATTATTTATTATTTTCTTATTCTTTATTTATTTATTTATCATTAATATTATTATGTATTATTCTTCTTATTTATTTATTTAATATTTTTCTTATTTTTTATTATATTTCCTCTTCTTCCTCTTTTCCTTATTTTTATTATATTTATTATTCTTTTTGTTCTTCTTTTTCTATTGCTTGTTATTAATATTTTATTATCATTATCATTATTGTGGTTATTATGATTATTATTATTTTTCATTTTTTTATATTTCCTATTATTATTATTATTATTATTATTATTATTTATTCTTTTTTTTATTATATTTCCTCCCCTTAATCTTTTTCTTATTTATTTATTATTAATTATTTTTCTTCTTCTCCTTCTTCTTGTACTGCTTCTTATTATTTATTTATTTTTCATTATTATTTTCATATTTCTTTATTATATTTGTTCTTCTTCTTCTTGTTATCATTATTTATTTTTCTTCTTATTTATTTATTATTTTTCTTTTTTTTCAAATATTAATTCTTCTTTTTCTTCTTCTTATTCTTCTTATTTTTTCTTATATTTTTCCTTTTTCTTATTTATTTATTATTTTCTTATAGTTATTATTATTATTATTATTATTATTATTATTATTATTGTTGTTGTTGTTGTTGTTGTTATTGTTATTATTATTATTTATTACTTTTGTTATTTTTTATTATATTTATTTTTTTTATTCTTCTTTTTCTTATAATTAGTTATTTACTATTGTTAATATTACTTATTTTTTTATTTTTATTTTCATATTTTTGTTATATTTCTTCTTCTTATAATTATTATTTTTATTATTTTTCATATTTTTTATTATATTTCTTCTTCTTATTTATTTATTTATTTTATTGTTTTTATTCTTCCTTTTCTTTTTCTTCTTCTTCTTCCGCTTCTTATTATTAATTATATATTATTCTTTTTCTAGTCCTTGTTCTTCTTATTACCTATTTATTTATTTATTATTATTTTAATTTTTTTATTATATTTTTTCTTCTTCTTATTATTATTATTATTATTATTATTATTATTTATTCTTCTTTTTCTTGTTTATTTATTATTAATTTCTTTTCTTCTCTTTCTTCTACTGCTTCTTACTCCCTCCGTTCTTTTTTATCTGTCGTGAATAACCGAATCTTACATACCAATAAATTTAGTTATTTCACAAATTTTAATAAAAAATTTGTTCTCTTTCCAAAATTACCACTAATTTATACCATCACATTTCTCTCTCATATTTAATTCCAAGAAGAAAATTGAATAAAGTGTTAGGGTAATTTTGGGGAAAAAATAATAATAAATGCTTCTTGATATTAGAAAATGACAGATAAAAAAGAACATGGGTTTACGACAGATAAAAAGGAACGGACGGAGTATTATTTACTTATTGCATTATTATTATTATTATTTTTTCATTTTCTTATTATATTTCTTATTGTTATTATTATCATTGTTTGTTATTCTTTTAATTTATTTATTATTTTTCTTATTTTTTATTATATTTATTAATCTTTTTCTTTTTCTTCTTTTTCTTCTTTTGCTTATTATTTATTTATTATTATTAATATTAATTCTTCTTATTTATTATTATATTTCCTTTTCCTTTTCTTTTTCTTATTTATTTATTATTAATTACTTTTCTTCTTCTTCTACTGCTTCTTATTATTATTGATTTATATTTTCTGTTATTATTATTATTATTATTTTTCTATTTCTATTTCTTCTTCTTCCACTGCTTCTTATTATTCTTATTATTTTTATTATTATTATAATTATTTTTTCTTATTTTTTATTATATTTATTCTTCTTTTCTTGTTCTTTTTCTTCTACTTATAATTGTTTATTTATTTATTATTATTTTTCATATTTTTTTCCTATATTTCTTCTTCTTCTT